>NC_136523.1:66360619-66390619 GCF_053919585.1 Euprymna scolopes | reverse complement strand
TTGGTGGCGTGTCACCGTGTTTGTGTATGTACTGATCGAACCGCTTTCCTGTCCCTTGCACTTTGGACTTTTAATTGGTTTACATTGGACTTCAACTTCAAGCTATTTCGGCGAATATCTCTGGTATGGACAAGTTCGACCTGAAATTGATCCCAGAATTTGACGGCTCCCCGGATGGACCTTCGGTGGTCAAATGGCTAGAGAAAGCCGAACACATTTGCCGATTGTGCAAGATAAAGGACCCAGCAATAGTCATCCTGCTTAGGCTCACCAAAGGGGCCTATGCCGTGTATCAGCAGCTCGGGGATTACGCGATTATGGAACAAATTAAAGAGGCATTGTACGAAGTATTTGGAGCGGACCCTTTTGTTGCCTGGCGGCAATTTTCTGGACGACGGCTTGGGCCAGGGGAGACGGTGGATGTCTATCTGGCCGACCTGAAGAAGCTTGCCGCCCCCTTCAGGGGTGGAAGCGACCGTATACTGGCGTGCGCCTTCCTGTCTGGGCTCCCGGAAAGCGCCAGTCGACTGCTGTGGGCGTCATCGAGGCTCAATGAGCTTGGATTAGAGGAGCTATTGGCTAGAGCCTGCAACATCATGAAGGACGATGAGGAGCCAGTCTCGGCGGCAGTTGAGGCATTGGAATCGCCTGTAGAGGGCCGACAATGCTATAAATGTGGCGGCCCCAACCACTTCGCCAGGGATTGTAGAAGTGACATGAAGCACGCGCCGGATTATGGAGCACGGAAGCGGGTGCGTTGTTACCGTTGCGGCAAGCCAGGCCATTTAGCTCAGGTGTGTCCAGGAAACGAGCAGGGGGAGGAAGCCGCGGCGCCAGCACCCTCCCCAAAGTGGCTGTGAACAAGACGCTCCCTGAAGTAATCGTGAATGTTGACGGGCGCAAACGCTCAGCACTGGTTGTATACCGGGTGCACGCAAACCCTGATACGCAAGGGATGTTGCACCGCGTGGAAGGAGCGGAAGGTCTCGGTACTAACCATTGGCACAGGTTCGCTGATGTGTAGTGGGGTGAGCGAGGTCTACGTAAGCATTGGCAGTGGCCCCCCGGTGGCTGTGAAGGCGTTGGTGGTCGACGGGGAACTACTGGGGTACGACCTTCTTCTTGGAATAGATTCCATTACACGGCTGAGTGGAATCACCATAAACGGCGCCGGTGATGTAAGGTTCTCCCAACATGAGACACTGGTCTGCGCAGCCACCACTCTTGATGAACCCAACTTCCATGCAAAATACGACAGGGGCACGAACGCCTGGACCATGTCCTGGAAGTGGTCGGGTGACCAGCCACCAGTGTCCCTGCGGAATCGGCTGGCGGAGTATCCCCCTCCCGCACATCTTAGGGGGCAGTACGAGGCAGAGCTCCAGATTTGGAAGGACAATGGCTGGCTGGTCCCGTACCCGGAAGACGAACTTGGGCCCCCAAAGGGGTTGATTCCCCTGATGGCTATCAGGCAGGAGAACAAACAAAATGTCCGACCCATCATGGACTACCGGGAACTCAACGAGCACGTCTGTGCACACAAACTTAGAGAGTGGCGCCACCAAGAGGCGGACGCAACAATATTGGATTTGCAAAGAGCTTACTTGCAGATACGCGTCGAAAAATCACTGTGGCTGTACCAGATGGTCAAGATTAAAGGGACACGTTATTGCTTTACGAGGCTAGAGTTCGGCCTGAATGTGGCCCCAAACATCATGACGGCAATCATGCAGGCGATCCGCCGTCAGGACGAAGCCGTGCAACAAGCGACATCGTCATATATCGATGACATCTATGTGAATGAGAGCCTCATGCCTGCACAGAAGGTTAAAGAACACTTCGAAAGCTTCGGGCTAAGGTGCAAGGAGCCGGAGTTACTGCGAGATGGAATGAAGGTGCTTGGCCTGCGCGTGACCGGCAGTGCAGACGGACTCAGCTGGGGAAGAGGTAGTGACGTCCCGGAAGTCCCAACTAGTGTCAAGTGTTGGTGCGTCTTCTCCATCTGTGGGAAACTGGTGTGCCACTTCCCCGTGTGTGGGTGGCTCCGGGTGGCGGTGGCGGCCATAACGCGACAAGCAACTTCCATGTCAACCAGGTGGGACGATGAGCTGCGCAACCCCGCCCTGCGGAAAATGCTAGAGAAGACTTTGGCCAGAGTCTCCGAGGACGATCCAGTGCGAGGGAAATGCTGCGTCGACGGGAGCGAGTTTATGGTTTGGGTGGACGCCAGCTCGCTCGCCCTTGGTGTTGCTCTTGTGGTCAGCGGATCTATCGTGGAAGATGCCTGCTGGCTTCGGCCAGAAAATGACACCAGGCACATCAACCTGGCTGAACTCGATGCCACAGTGAAGGAGGTCAACCTGGCGCTACAGTGGCAGGCCAGAGTCCTGCACATCGTTACAGACTCCACATGTGTGTATTGGTGGACGACCGATGCCTTGAGTTGAAAGGCACGATTGGTGACGAAGGCATCAGGCAAAATGCTCATACGAGGTGGCTTGCTACCCTAACCAAAACCATCGAGGAATACAACCTGGTCGTGGATGTGACGTTAGTACAGTCCTGTCAGAATCGCACGGATTGGCTGACCAGAGTGGCACGCCGTTGGTTGGACCTGCCGAAAGAAATGGAAGAACCAGCACCTGTGAACTGCGCCGCAGTGGGGCGTCGATTCAAACCAGACCATGTTGCTGATGTCCATTGCCAGAGTGGGCACCCCGGTGTAAACCAAACTCTCTACTTCGCTGGACTGGTCGACCCCTGTGTGTCAAGGAAGGAGGTAGAATCAGTGGTGAGGAGTTGTGAAACCTGCAAGTCGATCGATCCGGCACCTGCCCGGTGGAAGAAGGGAAAACTGAGCATAAAGAACAATTGGGATAGGCCCGTCATGGACTACCGGGACGTGACCCACCACAACGGTGGGGATTTTTTGACGATGATTGACTGTGGACCGTCTAGGTTTGCGTTGTGACGGCCACTTCACTGACAGTGTCTTCCTTGAGCGTGGCCCTCCTTCCGAAATACTGACCGACAATGGCACCGCTTTTGCTAGCGGGCAATTCAAGAAGTTCACAGATGGCTGGGGGTGTACGACTATGATTTCGGTGCGCCCATGTGCCTAGTGGGAATGGGATCGTGGAACGGAACCACCGGGCCATCAAGACCATTGCAGCTAGGAAGGGGTGTACAGTGCCTGAAGCGCTATACTGGTACAACGTCACCCCTAAGGATGATGTCTCGCCCTCTACCGCACCGGCTGAGGCGCTGCACCGGTACCATGTCAGTGTGAAAGGGGTAGAGGCCAACCCTCTACCCGAGCCAGAGGCGACACGAGATAGTATAAAAGTGGGAGACATCGTCTGGGATAAGAACCCCTGTGGCAAATGCACCACACGCTATGGAACCACGCATGTTACCGAGGTGATCAGCCTGCAAACCGTGCAGATTGATGGGGTGCCCGACACGTCAGGGACCTGCGATCGCCATCACAGGCACAGCCGCCACTCGGTGACGAAAGTGAAACGAGTTCCACGACCAGTGAACCATCATTCTGGTATACGCCGGCTTCATCGGACGACGACAGCACTGAAATTAGCAACCTCTGGTTCACTGATCCCCAGACCGTGGACGAGAGCTCAACTGAAGACGAGGCTCCCTGCCTGCCCCTCCGAAGAAGGAGGTCGCCGCCTCCCTGCTCCCTCTGTGATAATGATATCAGGGGGAGTGTGGCAAAAGCTGTGAAAATGAGGGCTTACCATTCAAACGACCTAGGTGTGCGTGTGTGCTTTGTCATCGCTGCGAAGCTAGGAATAAGAAAAGAATTCCAAGATGGCGCCGACGGCGTTTTGCAATGGTATGATCTCGGAAACTTTATCAAAATCTCGTGCATATATGCAAATCAGTTGGTCTTCGACAACTATAAATTCAGGCCGTTTTGGAAGGCTAGGGGTGAGGAAAGAACGGCCGGTTGGTAATTGTGTACGCTGGATCGTGTTGGTGGCGTGTCACCGTGTTTGTGTATGTACTGATCGAACCGCTTTCCTGTCCCTTGCACTTTGGACTTTGAATTGGTTTACATTGGACTTGCACATTGGACTTTGAATTGGTTTACATTGGACTTGCACATTGGACTTTGAATTGGTTTACATTGGACTTGCACATTGGACTTTGAATTGGTTTACATTGGACTTGCACATTGGACTTTGAATTGGTTTACATTGGACTTCAACTTTAACGTGTTTTTATTGAAAGTTTTGTGCAAGGGGTTGGTTGCGGGAAAGTGTTTTTCAATAAGATCTAGAAATTTCTTGCCAAGTTTTGTTTTTAACATTTGATTGTACGGGGCCGTATACCAAATTATAGTTCTTTTTCTTCTATTTTTAATTTTATTATAGTTATTGGTGTTTTGTTGCTTATATTTGATATCGATATTTTTGTATCCACTATTTTTTAGGGCTGTTTCATAGATATTGGTTGACCTGTTAAATGCATTTTTATCACTTGAGTTATTACTGAGCCTACTTACGATCGAGTTAGGAATCTGTTTTATTATTGATGGTGGGTAATTGGACTTAGGGTTTATGTATATTGGAGTAGCGTTATGTTTTAAGTAGGGTTCATATGTGTTTTTATCTAAATTTAACGTGACGTCCAGGAAGTTTGTTATTTTTATGTTAGTTGATACGTCTGCTTTTAGGCCTAATTTTTTCATTTCCTTGTGTATGATTTTCTTAAAGTTATCTCCCTTGACTTTGTTGGAGTTTTTTTATGATAGCTAGTCCGTCATCTCTATATAGGCCGATATCCATAGTATCAAATATGCTTGTAAGGGTATATAGAATGAATAATCCCACAAGATCTGATGCCTCTGCAGAGTCCGTGGCACCCATCGCCAAATCAAACGAATTTTTCATTTTAGTTTTTATCCATTGGTTATTGTTATTTATTAGAAATGATTTTCTACATTTTTTAATGATCTTGATTTCTTGCGAGGATATATTAATGTATGCCTCGACAAATTCTAGGGAAATGTTAAAAAGTTCTTCAGATATCGAACTGTCAAACTGTATAAACGTACATTTATCTTTGTTTTCTATATTTTTAAACCAGGTGATTGGTTCGGCAGTATTTGCCCACTGGTTTAATTCTAGGTCTTGTTTGATTTGTTTGTTTACTCAAGAGAGTATTGTTTTGCTAATTCAACCTATTTCTGGTTTAGTTGGGTTTATTAAGCAGGTGCTGGGATTATTATTAAAGTCCCATTTGTGGTCTTTAAGCAGAATGTATGCCTCTCTAGGTTTCAATTTGCCAACCTTATCGCTAATTTTTAATTTATCGGTAATTTGTTTACTTTCAGTATTTATAACTATGTAGTCGCATTCGTTTGTGTCTAGTTTATTGTAATGTTTTCTGTGATTAGTTTGTTATATTCTTGTTTATCTATTTTATAAAAGTTTCTAGTTTTATCTGCTTTTACAAAGATTTTATTAGAGTTGTTTATGTTTCTAACGATTTTGTGTAGTTTCCGTTGGAAATTGTTAGGTGTGATTGCGGAATTCTAAGTTTTTAATTACGTTTAAAAGGTAATTTTCGAAGTTTATCAAAAGGTCTACTGTTTTCGCATTTTTAAGGGTTTTAAAACCATAGGATTCTTTTTTGTTTACATTTTCATTTTTAAGGAAGAAATTTGTTCGCCATCGCATTCGGCGTATTAGTTCATCTGTTTTTTGGATTAATTTAATGATATAGCTATGCTTGCTAGGTGTGGGGATGTTTTTTAGCGATGTTTCGAAATTAACTCTTTCCATATCTATTTTTAATGTGGTGAAATAAATTCTTTTGAGAGTGCTCGACTGTTTCAGGAGCTAAGTATAGCTACTTAATTTACTCACATAAAATTAATATATGAAAGTATAGATTTATGTGTAAACTTTAAGTATTACTTCAAAAGTTCCCAATACGTAGGTAGAGCTAGTTAGTAAGAAATTTCTAGATCTTATTGAAAAACACTTTCCCGCAACCAACCCCTTACACAAAATTTTAAATAAAAATACCTTAAAGTTATCCTACAGTTGTTGCAAAAATTTAGAGATGATAATTAAAGCACATTATAACAAAATATTAAATAAAAACAATGTAAACAACAACAAATTAAACAATAAAAAAAGTAGACACCATGACAAAAATAAAACCAACACTAGCAGAAATAATAATAATAATAATAATAATAATAATAATAATATAATAATAAACCAACCCCGGACAAGAACAACCATACTATAAATAAAAATACTAATAACGAACAAGATAAATGCAACTGTAGACATCGTACACTTTTCCCACTTCAAAATAAATGTCTAACCAAAAGCGTAGTTTACCAGGCCACAATATTTGCGAAAGAAAACCAGAATAACAAGAAATATTACGTAAGTATGACTTCCTTAGATTTCAAAACTCGATACTATGACCACAAAAGCACATTCAACAATAAAAAACACCGTATGAAAACAACACTAGCGAATAAATACTGGGAACTCAAGGAAAGCGGACATTTGCCGGTAGTCGAATGGAAAATAATAAGACAAGCTACCACGTGTCGGGACCTAGACGACCCATGTAGATTATGCCTTCATGAAAAATTTGCTATCCTGTACTTTAAAGAACCCCAACATCTAATAAACTGTAGAAGAGATAGCAAACAACTGTGTTCACAAGATAAAATTTACTCTAGGATAGCGATACAAAATAGTTTTAAAACTAACAAAAACAATAGAAAATAAACAAATAAATAAACTAAATAAACATGAACATACATAAACGATCACACATATATGTATATGTGCATATATGTGTATATATAAACTAACATTAATAAAAATTAAAAAAACACTAATCTAGATTTAAAACAGATCAAGAAGCTAAATATCCAGGCTAAATAGAGAACACACAAAGGAACAGGTCAACCAGAGGTCAAATAGGCCTTTGTCCGATAAATGCATTCTCATTGGCTGATAGGAAGGGCGTGGTGGATACTAGAAAGCTGATTGGCTAACTAAAATTTCAATAGAAGATGCGCATATAAAAACGACAAACAACCACAGAATTCGCGCATAAGCCTGAAGTGTGTATGTGTATGTATATATGTATTCATGTATTTATAGGTAACTTTGTGTGTGTTTGAATGCAGTTGTAGAAAATTTCCCCAGTTAAATATTTTTAAATAGCATAATGTTATGGATATTACTGATTGTAAACGTTTTTCAGTAAGGTATTATCATTACTTTATTACCTTTGTGTTAGCTTATTTAGCGTTGAACAATTACCGTAAGGATCATAAAATAAAGATAAAACGTTCCATTAATAATCTTAGAATTGGTTTCACAATTAGCTCATAAACATTAGTATATTCTAAACCTTATGTCAATCCTCCTTTCTAAGGGAAATATAGATACGTATAAAATCAATAATAATTAGCACCTCATGGGCAGTATATATAACTTGAGTTGACGGAACAAATACGATTTAAACTGACAAAGAGATTTGAGATGAAACTAGGATAAATCTTGAAACAACGAATTATTCCATTTACGTATTTGGCCCATCATTTTATTTTTATTTTTATTCTTATCTCTATATTCTTCTTGTTCCCGCTCTGCCCTTCCCGAACCAAATCTCTATATCTAGTACACGACCTGACCTCAATTAAGCGACCGGTCAAACATTATGATTCTTTGAATTCTATTTGAGGAGATATCTATTTATATATATATGTATGTATGTTTATGTGTGTATATGTATGTATATATATATGTGTGTGTTTATATATGTGTGTGTATATATATATATGTGTGTATGTATTTATATATGTATATTGTGTGTATGTGTGTGTTTGTATATGTGTGTTCATGTGTATATAGGGATGAATATGCACATATGTTTCACCCCACTTTCTACCACTCACCACTACCTACTCTCCCTAATATTAACACCTTGCTAAAAACACCACTAAAAATAATATAGACTTCTAATGAAAAGAATTCCACCAGACTTTGAATTATTATCGCTGGACCCACAAATTTATACAAGCACTTGCCCGATTCTGATATCTACACAGCTATGCGGATTACCCAACATATAACTTGGACCTTATTACCAAACGGATGTAAAGAACGCATAACATGGATTTTACCAAGCAAGCTGGATCTAAAAAAACTTTCATATCCTTTTTCTGCAAATCCTCCTGCTACAGGACTTCTGATAAATTTATTATTTTGACTTTGACTTTCCATGTCTCACTGACTTTAGCAAATAGGGTGCATACCTTTATAAATATTTGCTAATATTTTCTCTCCTTTGATGAGATGGTAGACATCGAAACCCTATAGGTTAAGGAGATTAATTTTCTAAAGCATTCTTTGTCTTGCTTAGAATAATAAAAATTCTTTGATATGAAATTCATTTCAATGAGAGTTTTTTGAAATTCATTGAATTACAATTAAAGATATATATGTATATATATATATATATATATATATATATATATATATATATATATATATATCGAAAGCTGCCATTAATGATTCTGTTTCTCTGTTCACGTATCCTTTTCCTAGCCACATCCAGGTGCTTTCGTGGTTCTCTTCTTTTTCTATTCTGATAAATCGTGCATGTAGCTCTTTCTCTTTTCTTGTCTTTTTGTTTCTGGCGTTCATTGTTCCCTGTATTATTTTTCTTGGTGGTGTCTCTCGCTGCGATGATCAATCTTTCTGTGTTCTGACTTATGTACTTTTCCATGTTTTTTTTGTATGTCTTCTACGTTTATAAGTCCCCTTCCTTGGCCCCTTTTTCACAAAGAATCGGTCCGTATCGTCTTTTGGGTGTAATGCATTGTGCATTGTCATTAATTTCCTCGTCCTCTGATCACGATGTATAAGTTCTTCTCCAGCCCACCCTATGAACGGTTCAGAGTACTTTACTAGCATTACTGCCCAGAGGTTTATTCCCTCAATTAATTTCCTACTGTATAGTTTATTTCCAAACAGTTTCCTCGTTCTTCTCATTTACCTATTCCATGTGTTGGCTTTCATTTCTGTAGATTTAATGGTGTCCAGCATTCCGAGATATTTGTAAGTTCATCTTCACTAAACGCTCTTATCTTCTCTTGGTTGAGGAGTTCCATACCGTCTATTATTATTATTATTATTAGTAGTAGTAGTAGTAGTAGTAGTAGCAGCAGCAGCAGCAAAAGCATTATTATTGTTGTTGTATCGCCTTGAACTACTTAGTATACGTACGGATAAATAATATATTCCCATTTTTTTTTAAACATTTAGACAAAGTAGTACTCTACTTTGTCTAAATGTCTATTCTCGGTCAGAAGCAGGAAATTTCCCTTGCTAGTGGCGCTATACTCTTAGTTGGGATGAGATGTTGCTTGTGTCAGTTTTATCACTATGACTGGTGTGACAAACGCTTAATCTGATTTTCTTTCAACCAATCACAGTACAAATGATATTCACTTCTGAACATTCTCACATAGTACTATAAAAACGTTTAATATCCTCTTTTTTCATGCTTTATTCTAGATACAATACTAGTGCGTACGAAACAACAATATCTAGACACAGCACAACGAAAGAAACACACACACACACACACACGAACTATTAAACATAGCGACACTTTATGCACACATGTACACGATTCATACACTCGCTTTCTCACTAAAAAAATAGGCGCGCTAACATACACGTGATTTACTATGTCTGTCCCATTTACATACACTGTCACACGTAAGCGTACGCAGCGCCAGCTGAAATAAACATGTGGACTCAATTTCTTTTTACAGACAAAACAATTCTTTGAAACTCTGAATTCTCATTCATTACGAAATCTGTTATATTCCATTGTCAATAAAAATTACTTTTGTATAGATAGACTTTGTAATTTTTTCATTTGATAATGTCCATCTTCAACAAACTAATTGTTAAACATCTTTTTTACAGGTATTCTTCTTATCGACACGTGATTTCTGTACGACGAAAGCAAGAAAATTTTGTTTGAGGGAAAATAACCATTAATAGGTGTTTATGACGTCATCAACTATAATGAGAAGGGTGCGGGTGAATTCGCAGTAATCATTCAATTGTTGAGGCATTATAAAGTTATGATTATTTTGATCTTAACTCAAATCTCACTAATAAAACTGAAAGAAAAAGAAAATCTAATTATTTCGATTTCAAATCCAAACTTATTGAAAATATTAAATTTATTAAACAAAAATCGTACACTATAAACTATTTCTCTTCAAACATAATTAAACTTGTTTTCCTTGTATGATTAGATTTTTTAACAAATGTTTTAATACTACGTTTCTAACTGCTCTAAATCAATAGATAACTGAACCTCCAATAAAATTGTTTTTAAATTTAATCTCATCGATAAAATTTAATCTCATCGACAAAATGACTAAAAAGAATAAAGTTTTAAATTCACACGTGCTTGCCGCTTTAACCCCAGGCGCTAAAGTTGACATAAAAACGCGCAACATTAACGTCAGTTCCGACCCCGAAGACGCTACTCTTGTACTGAATGTGGGTGGGGAACTGTTTGAAACTTACAAGTCAACACTGAATAAGCATGGTGGCACAAACCTTTCGGATGCACACTTCCTGGAACAGTTTTACCGAGAAAGTCGTAAAGACTATTTCTTCGATCGTGATCCGGTTTGTTTCCGATCTATTTTGGAATACGTCCGCACGGGTCAGCTTCACCTGCCATCCAACGTTTGTGGCCCAGCCGTGAAGCGAGAGTTAGATTTTTGGGGTGTTAATGAGGGCTTAATACAGAGATGCTGTTGGAACATATACGATTCGTGGAATAGCGCGTATGAATCGCTTTTGCAGTTGGATCAGGACCGAAAAGCAATGTTCTGCATGGATTTTGAAGACAAAGAAGATATGGATTGGTCAACCCGGTTTCGATGTAAACTATGGAACATATTAAGTAATCATGACTACTCTAAGTTAGCAAAGGTAAGTAGTCTTTTAACTGATAGTACTACTATTTCTCCATATAAAACTCAATGTCGAGGTGTATGCGCATGCGTATGATGTTTTGTGTTCTCTATAGAAAGAAATGCTACATAAAATCTAAAAATGTAGACAATAGAAGTATTCCCGAATATCTAAATACATCCGTAAGGGGGCTATGAAAGACTGGCTTCCTTAAAACTGGCAATATATAGACTAAATAAAAATAGGCTTGATGCAAAGTATTCTATAAGATAAAAAAAAAAAAAAAAAAAAACTAAGACTAGAGATAATGTAAAATTAAATTATAATTATCTATTATATATCTATAAAAGTGAACGTGTCTGTCTGTCTGTCTGTGTGTCTGTCTGTCTGTGTACATTTCCCTACGCAATAACTCTGTCAATTTTTAGTCTATAGACTCGAAATTTGAAATACCGGGTACTGAGATTTGGGAAAATCGATGTGACGGGTGTCAGCCAGAAATTTGGCTGTTAAGGGGTCAAATTTCAACGATTTGACCTTTAAGAACTCTACCAAACTCCTCCGACAATTTTGGGTCTAGGCACTTGAAATTTTAGATATAGGTTCCTTGAACCTGGATCTAACTTAATAAAGTGATTTGAGCCCGAAACAATAAATTTTAAGGGGTCATAATAGGGGTCAAAGTTTTAAAAAATTAACCATTTTTTTGTTTTTTTTTTGCTTTTTTTGCACAGCATACACCTCCAAACACCCGAGCAACGCCGGGCACCCCTGCTAGTAATAGATAAAGAGGAATACCCACAATAAATGAATAATTATAATACAAGATAGAATTACAGAAACACCTAACATGGTTTAATGTAGCATTTTAAATTCTAAGTGAACCTAGAGCTTATATAATTTTTAAATCCTTCTTTCGTCACATTATTTTTAGAAGTGATTTAGATCTAAAAGTTTTTTTTAGACGTAAAAAAAGAAAGTTTTTATTGTTTTACTAAGTTTAATATAATCTTCCGTTTTTTTAAAACCGCAAATCATATTGTTTGTTTCAGTTCCTTAACTCATTATTATAATCGTTAGCTTCATACTTCTCCAAATTACTCATTTATCACATTTTAGTTTTTACATGTAAATATTATCAAGTTTTAACTAGACGTAAATAATGAAGTTTTTATTGTTTTACTAACTTTCACAGAATCCCCCATTTTTTTAAAATCCCAAATCCATGTTTAATTGTACATATTGTATTCTGGATCCTGAATTCAGGGTTTGATCGATTTCTCATTCGTTCCTCGAACCCGCGAAATCTAAATAAAAGCTAAAATTAAATAAGAATATCCTTAAAAAGTGAGACTCATTTAAAATAGTGCCCCCAAAATAGGCTAAAAACAAAGTTATAGGAAGATGTTCTTGACTGTAAGGGTTGTACGAAACTAAAAACTAAATATGAATACGAGCTCCATTTGATATGGAGGGGAAAAAAAACGTGTTCACAACGGATTGAAAAACTAGTTGGGAATAGTTGTAAGCGTCTCTGAGGAGTGACTAGATGGAAGATTTGCAGTTCTATGGACGAGAGGTAATTGTCCATCCTTTCACGAAACAGCTGTGAATTTCTATTCATGTAGGTTGTGATTTTATTCAATTTACGTGTATATATATATATATATATATATATATATATATATATATATATATATATATATATATATATATATATATATATAATTCTTGGTTCGTTCGTTATTAGTAGTATAAATAACCACTGGATGGATGGCTTCCACATTTTGGTATAATATGCTTACTGTACCCATGCGTGTTTTTATATATCTCTGCTTAATTATAACATTATACTTAATTTTTTTTTAATAAATAGGTGGTTTTCTTTATACCGATGGGCCATTTTTTTTATGTGGGGACATATCACCGCCTACCGTCACGTGACATCACTAAAAGGATATTTTGGTCTCACAGGCCGTGGTGGTCTTGCTTAATGTAAACAGGATGTGTTTATTTTTGCTTTTTTTATATAAATAAAACATCGTAATTTGTAACAATAAAAAAATAAAATAATTTTTACAGGAACATTGCGAAAATAGCCCCTAAAGTCCGCATTAATTAATTCGATCGGTAGCATCGGTAGTGCGAGAAATTCATTTTGCTTTGAGCTATAACTTGAAGCAAAATGAATTTCTCGCACTACCGATGCTATTTTTAACACAAACAAGGTGGTTTCTTTTTATTATTATTTTTTTTTTATTTAATTCAATATCTTAGAACTTTACTAATTATCTTTGAAATAGACCCAGAAAACTAATATTTATCTCTAAAAGGATTTTTACAGTGAATTTATTTAACTTCAAAATTTAGCTGAATTGGTAAGATCGCGGTGAAAACATTTTTCATAACTTTTTTTTTCACGTGTACAAATATTTTTTTCCTTTGGGAAACTAAGTTTAGTCCTTAATCTTTCAAATACAATCAAAAGGTTGTCGGGAACCTAAAAAAAAAAAAAAATTCGTTTATTTTTGCCCGTACCTAAACAATCGATCATTGTGGATCATCTTTTTACTATTAAGGAAATTAAAGATTCAATTAGATTCCTATTTCAGTCACCTAAATTATTTAGTGTGAAATGAGTTTAGGAATTTATATCCAAACCTAAATATTATTTTTACTTAAAGAAAAATGACATTAATACACTGTTAGGGAAAATTTGCATAGAATGCTCTGCTTTTACGGTTGTTGTAAAAATGGAACGGAAATTTAAATTTCGTTCCCTTTTAAATTCGGTACACTTTTACATTACGTCCAACTCATCGTTCACATTCGACATGTCAACTTTCATAGGTTTTCGGGTATGCTGGTTAGGGGTGTCTATTTCGAAAGCCGTTTCTAACATGAGGAGGTTTGGGGTGTCTATTCCAAGGGCCGTTCTTAGCATGAATAGATTGGAGTGTTTATTCGTTGTAAACGTATCCGACAACCTATAAATGTCGACATTTCCAATGTGAACGGTAAGTTGGACTTCTGTAAAAAATAATAAAAAGATATATCAAACTGACTTTTTTCGCTTAAAAATGGAATTATTTCCCTTTCGTTAATAACTTTTTCTTTTTTCTTTTTTTTTTTTTAAATATTTTGTGTTTTGTATATATAAAGTACAATTGCTGAATGTTATTCTTTTGATTATATTTGTTTGGGGGGGGCACAATTAAAAAAAAAAGAAAAATTAAAACGGAGCGAAATTTAAGTTTCCATTCCATTTTTACAACAACCGTGCCAATAAGGGGGATTAATTTACTAGGATTTGTATTAGAAGCTGAGCACTAGGTGTATCAGAATTTTGGGGGAATTTTTGACACCCCTAACACGAAACTGTGTAATTTATCTTTTAAAAGTGGGTTGTTTATTTTCTTTATGGAATATACTTCCAAAATAAACTATTCAAGTTGTTTAAAAAATAATAGAAATATTATTTTTTAGAAAACAGTGTTTACAAAGTGCCGCGCCTTCATGCAGCCATTTTTTACGTAATGAAATCAATTGAATTTTACGAGTTAATTTTTTTTCAATTTTTAAACTTTAAAAATCTATCAAAATTTTTCTATTGGTTAAATTTTTACGATATTTTCAGGGTTAATGTGAAATTTTATGCTATTTCCAATAAATCGAATATAGTATTTTAGACAAACGTTTTTTTTTAATTCACCCTCCCATTTGGAAATGTCTATTAAAATTTTAATAATTAATTTATGTACCAAAGTTTTATATATCACGAATTGAAGATAAAAGATCAATAAATAAAATATTGTAAATTAAAACACAAAAAAGTGTTTTTTGGAAATTTATCTGTAAAATCCAAAGTGTAAAACCCTTTAAAAAAAAAAAAAAAAACACGTTGATTTTTTTTAATTGGAAGCCTATGTGCTGCTTATATTGTCCAGTAAGCAATGGACGATGACGACAATTTTTTCTATTTCATTCAGTGTTTTCTTTTTTTAGATATTAAAAAAAAATTCACTTGACAAAAAACAATGAAAATATGATAAATCAAATATTTATACATTTCTTTGAGAAAGAAAAAAATCCTCGAGTGTCTTTTTTTTAAAGGCAAAATCTTATAAGTAAAATTTGACTATTTTTAACCTATGGGAACACATATTTTTTTCACGGACAAGGCTAGACGACTAACGCGAACGTTTGGTTTTTACTTTCTTCTGTCCATCCGTAGTTCAAAACAATAAAAAAAAAAAAACTACTTCCGATTTTCGATAAAAACGTAAAATTCTTGTGTCATGGCGCCTTTTTCAAATAGGCGTTAAAAAATTCTTTTATTTAAAATATAAATGGATTTTAAAATATAAATATGGATAAATTCTAAACAATGAAGAATGGAACTACACATTAGTTAGTAATTTTTATTGGTATGTTTTTCTTTTAATTTATATCGATTTTTTATAATCGACGTAAGTTAAATTTCGTTTATTTTCTTCCAATCTTTTTTAAAGAAAACTGATTTTAAAAATAAATATTGCATCATTTGCTATTAAACCTGTTATTTTTTTTAATTTTTGGTCTTCGTTCCTTTAATTGAAAAAAAAAATTAGGGTTTGAATTACATTTTACAAGTAGTTATAAGCTTGTAAAAATAGGAAGTCGAATTCTTCAATTTTTTTTCACGCATTCTTAAGATCGGTTTCTGACACTGCTAGCGCTTCTCGGTCAAAAAACATTTAAATTATTAATTTGTTGTTGACCCTTCAAAGTCGCTTTAATAATAAAAAAAATGTTTCATTTAAATTATTTATTTGTTCGGAAAAAAAAGTCTATTTTACTTTATAAAAATCCAATGTTTTCATTTCAAAATTGTTGTATTAAAATTGTATTTTCTTGCGCCAACTTTTAAATAAATGTTTATATTGATACATTTTTATACAATAAATGTTTTTACAATTATATTTTGATACATTTTTATACAATGTTTTGGTTTTCAAATATTTTTCTGTTTGGAAAAAAATCTTGTTTGTTACTTATTTGCCGTGTTATTTGAACAAGAATAAATTATCATATCACCCCCTAACAATAGCCGCCGTCTGTATACTGCACAAGTGTTCCCGAAATGACTTTTAAACGATACCCTTCCCATGTTAAAAATGGCTTTCGAAATAATAACGTTATTATTTTACCGAGGTACCAAAAATACATAAGTACTGTGTTTTCTTTTTTATTGTTTCGTAATAACACAAGAATTGTTTAAACTGAATCAATTCTTCTAAATAAAATAATTACTTTCTTTGATAATACGTAAGTATTTTCTTTCTTTTATTTTTGGGCAATCTCCAAAAATACCGTTAGGGCTTACAACATGGCCGCCAGAAGAATCACGTGATCCGGTTGATCCAAAACATGAATCGCCGTATTACGAAACCGGAAAACGCAAATTTAAAGCAAACTTTGACAAACAAGCATAATAATTAAGTACAAAAACAGTTTTTCAATATCATAATAATAAATAATTTATTTAGAACGGTCATTTAATTTTTTGTTGAGAAACAATCACAGTTTGTTTGTTTTTTAAAACAGTGTTTATAAAAAATATTTTATTCAGAGTTTTTCATAAAAATGGTATTTAAAACAAGGTGTTCATTTTTTTTAAGATGTAATGTTATAAAAATATGATGTAAAAAAAAAAATAGTTTATATTTTTAATTTTCATTTTATAAATTTAGACAGAATAGATGGAGGCGATGCAACAAATTAGCTCACAAAATTTATTTGGGCCGACTCTTTCACGCCACATAAATTCATTTAAATATGAAGTGAAGAGAGCCCTTGATGTACCGAATTGACGACGAAGTTTTTTCTTCGCTCGCATCCACGTATTTTCAATAAGTTGAGTATTTATAGTCGCGTCGTTAGGCTCCACAAAATTTCTTTCGTGGACAACAACATCGTGGCTGTAAATACCAAAGTCAATGTCTGCTACGGTTGCATAAGCGCTCCACCCATCGCTTATTATACGAGTCCCGGGTAAGATCCATTGGCGAATTATAGGGACCAGAGTTTCACGTTTTCTGTCTGGAACCTCGATCAAAAGGCAATTCTTAGAGCCTCGTTCGATGGCGCCGAACACCCAATGGCTACGTCGGACAGTTCCTCTGTGATATTTCCGAGGGTAAAAATGGCTTTCATCAATTTCAACCTCTTTTGGGGTCCAGGTCTCATCTACACCCCCCAATTGAATTGGGTTTTGTTCAATGTACTGAGTGCACACTTCCCTCAAAAAGTTGCACCAGTCGCTCGCTCACTGTGTTGGCACTCACCTCACTTTCTGTTGCCATAGTTTTTTGTGGAAAATCCATGCTCCACATATACATAATTATTACAATGGTTCTTAGATTGAGGTTGCTTCTTTGAAAAAAAGAGTTCGTTCTAATTGTATTACGATATCCATTGTTTCGGCAACGCCATCTCCAACCATCCTTGGATTCGGAATATCGAGCCAACACGCATGGTGACCCACAAATTTGACAATTGCATGAATTGGCTATCAGACGTCTCTGTGCAAGCCATGTCAATATGTGCACGTCATCTGGCATTGCTAACATTAGCCGAGACAATGTCATAGTTTCGCCAAGTATAGCGTTATTGTTATGTCCACGAACGTGCGTAGACATTTTGTAAACATTGTTTTTAAAAAATAAAAAATAATACTTCTATTATGTTTTAAACGACTGTAATAGTTTATTTTGGAAGTATATTTCATAAAGAAAATTGACAACCCACTTTAAAAACAGAAATTACGAGTTTTATATATTTTATTCGCAGTTTTTTGTTGGGGGTGTCAAAAATTCCGCCTAAAATTCTGATACACCTAGTCGACCACTTGTTTGTTCTGAATAAAATACTTTTTATAAACACTGTTTTAACTAAAAACAACCTAAGATTGTTTCTCAAAGTTTGCCTATTTTTATAACAACATTATATCAACAAAAAATTAAATACAAACAAATTGTGATTGTTTGTCAAAGTTTGCCTTCAAGGCTGCGTTTTCCATTTGCACGATTCATGTTTTGGATCAACCGGATCACGTGACTCTTCTGGCGGCCATGTTGTAAGCCCTAACGGTATTTTTGGAGATTACCAATTTTTGTTTCGTATTAATAACACAAAATGTTTTAAAACTAAAGTATTTAAAATAAATATATGGTTTCGTTTTATGTATCTTGACTCCTAAAGACGATATATCGTCTTCAAGAACGGTCATAAAATGTGATTTCAATCGATATTTATTCACTAAGGGACCGGTTTTCCTAACTAGCAAAAAGGATGGGGGGGGGGTAGGGGACGAGTTTTCCGGGCACCAGTCGTTTTCAGTACCCCCGAAAATTGATAAACGTCGTCATTTTAAAGTTTTTGAAAATATACTTGACACTGACGGATTTTTTTTTTGTTTTGTTTAAAATCCTTTGGGGGGGGGGGCACTTACTTTTTTACCCGAACAGAAAAATATTTGAAAACCAAAACATTGTATAAAAAATAAAAATGTATCAAAATATAATTGTAAAAACATTTATTTAAAAGTTTGCGCAAGAAAATATAATTTTAATAAAACAATTTTACCCAATTTTGAAATGAAAACATTGGATTTTTATAAAGTAAAATAGACTCTTTTTTTTCGAACAAATAAATAATTTGGGTTTGTTTTACTGTATACATAGGTGTATCAGAATTTTTGTAGGAATTTTTGACACCCCTAACACGAAAATGCGAATAAAATATAAAAGAACTCGTAATTTTTCTTTTAAAAGTGGGTTGTTTATTTTCTTTATGGATTATACTTCCAAAATAAACTATTAAAGTTGTTTTAAAAGTTATAGAAATAGTATTTTTTTTTATTTTTTAAAAACAGTAATGAATTTTACGAACTCAATATTTTTCAATTTTTAAACTTTAAAAATCTATCAAAATTTTTCTATTGATTCTATTTTTACGATATTTTCAGGGTCAATGTGAAATTTTATGTTCTTTCCAATAAACCCAATATAATATTTTAGACAAACGCTTTTTTTTAAATTCAAGCCCCCCATTTCAAGTGTCTATTAAAAAGTAAATAATTAATTTGCTCATCAAAGTTTTATATATCACAAATTGAAGAGAAAAGGTCAATAAATAATATATTCAAATTTAAAACAAAAAAAAGTAGTGTTTTTTTAGAAATTTACCTGTAAAGTTCGAAGTTTAAAACCTTTTTTTTTAAACCACGTTGTTTGTTTTCCCTTTTGTTTTTTTTTTAATGAAAAAAAAAAAAGATTAGGGCTTGAATTACATTTTTCGAGTAGTTATAAGCTTGGAAAGAAAGTGGATCGAATAATTCACGCCTCCCATTTTGAAATGTCTATTAAAAAGTAAATAATAAATTTACTCACCAAAGTGTTATATATCACAAATTGAAGATAAAATATCAATAAATAATATATTTAAATTTAAAACAAAAAAAGTAGTGTTTTTTAGAAATTTACCTGTAAAGTCCGAAGTTTAAAACCTTTTAAAAAAAGAAAACGCGTTTTTTTTAATGAAACCTTGGGCCTTGCTCTTTTAATTGAAAAAAAATTAGGGCTTGAATTACATTTTTCAAGGAGTTATAAGCTTGGAAAGACGGGGTGGAATTATTCAATATTTTTCACGAAATTTCTGACACACACACATAAATTCGAAAAAGTTGTCGAGAATGTAAGATCAACAAGGGCAGAAAATCGACTTTTCACCCATTCCAACAAACGAGTATTTTCCAAGATATGAAGAAATGTTACTTTTAAAAAAGTGGGGGATTACTTTTTCATAATAAATTAACGTATAATGAGGACCCACCTTATGGGCACCTGTTTGTTTAAGAAAAAAAAGGGGGGCGTCTTTTTTTACTTATCTCGCCCCCCCCCCAAAAAAAAATGTAAACACAGACTTTTTGTTGGGGGGGGGGGTCAGCGTGTGGATGCTCGTTTCACGTAAAATTGTGTTGATTGTACGTTACCCCCCCTCCGCACCCAAACAGATGGTCATAAAGTAGATTGTCTGCCTTACTTTCTCGTAATTACCAAAAGATGTCGCTAGTAGCGCATTGAAAATAAACATGACGTCAAGTTTTTCTCTGATAGAATTTGTCATAATATTTATTTTTTTTAAATAAAAAAAACTACTTGATCGATTTACGTAATTTTTGGAATATGACATATTCGTGCAGTGACAGGTATATACATCATAAAGCTTTTTAAAAATTTTTCTTGAAAAAAATTTTTTTATAGGCCCAGTTTTAGATAAGCACCGAGACTTTTAATAGTCATCTGCCAGAATACCTGTACCGACATTTACCATAAATGTTTTGTTTTTTCAAATATTTTGTGTTCAGAAAAACAAAATTTAGTTAATTACTTATTTGTCATGTTATTTGACTAAGAAGAAAGTGGATTTTTTAAAAACATTTCGTTATTTATTTCATTTTCAGTGAATTTTATTCAAACAGAAGAATTAACAATTTACTGAAGGATAACAAAACATTTTAAGAAAGATAAGGAAATAGTAATTCGTTCTTACTAAAATAATAACAGGGGAAATACATCTTTTCTGGTAAAAATAAAAATAAAGTTCGTTTCATTTTGTTTGGAAAACAGTTCATAATATTGTCATAATAAAAGTTCTATTTTTGTTTGATAAAAACAAAAACAAAAAAGCAGTTCATAATATTGTCATAATAAAAGTTCTATTTTTGTTTGATAAAAACAAAAACAAAAAACAGTTCATAATATTGTCATAATAAAAGTTCTATTTTTGTTTGATAAAAACAAAAACAAAAAAACAGTTCATAATATTGTCATAATAAAAGTTCTATTTTTGTTTGATAAAAACAAAAACAAAAAAGCAGTTCATAATATTGTCATAATAAAAGTTCTATTTTTGTTTGATAAAAACAAAAACAAAAAACAGTTCATAATATTGTCATAATAAAAGTTCTATTTTTGTTTGATAAAAACAAAAACAAAAAACAGTTCATAATATTGTCATAATAAAAGTTCTATTTTTGTTTGATAAAAACAAAAACAAAAAAGCAGTTCATAATATTGTCATAATAAAAGTTCTATTTTTGTTTGATAAAAACAAAAACAAAAAAACAGTTCATAATATTGTCATAATAAAAGTTCTATTTTTGTTTGATAAAAACAAAAACAAAAAAGCAGTTCATAATATTGTCATAATAAAAGTTCTATTTTTGTTTGATAAAAACAAAAACAAAAAACAGTTCATAATATTGTCATAATAAAAGTTCTATTTTTGTTTGATAAAAACAAAAACAAAAAACAGTTCATAAACATATAATTGGGAAAAAACAGTTCATAGTAACCCCCCCCCAAAAAAAAAACAGTACATGAATTAAAAAAAACAACAACATATTTTTTTTTTGGGTGGGGAGGACAGTTCATAAGTAGATATTAAAAAAAAACAGTCCATAATATATTTTTTATTATAAAAGTAAAAAAAAAACAATACATGAATTAACCCCTCCCCCCAAAAAACCCAAACATTTCATAAACATATTATTATTATTATTATTATTATAAAGGTTATAAAAATATAAAGTTCAAATAAAAACTGTTTGAATAAAACTTATTTTTATATTTGCATTAAAAAAAGGGTACATTCTATAACAGTTTTGGCTATTTTGTTTGACCTTACTTCAGCCAAGTGGCTTTGTAAACACGGGGATGCGGAAGGTGAATTTAACCTAAATGTTTTTTGACCGAGAAGCTCACCACCAAGAAAATATAGCTGCCGTCTGCATACTGCAGTAGTACCTTTTGTTGTTTCGTGAACACAAAAGTGTTAAAACTAAGTTGATTTTTCTAAACAACTATTTGTTTTATTATTTGACTAGCGGGGGTACCCGGCGTTGCCCGAGTGTTTGTTTCGGGGACGGGGGGGGGGGTTAAAAAATGTTATGGTAGGTAAGTAGGAAGGATCAAACCCGGAGTCATGAGTAAAAGTAGGAAAATAAAGTGTGAAAAAAAAAAAAAAAAAAAAAAAAAACCATCTGCAACGTTAACAGTTCGGCCACCAAGAAAAGTCCATTCCAGTTGTTTAGGAAAAAAAAACAAAAAAAAAAAACGACTACGGTAGGTCGGCGCGAACGTGAAAATATAATGTGAATTGTCCAGCACGCTAACCACTACGCCACAGAGTACTGCAGCTTAGTTTAGTGATTTTAAATAACTTCACATGAAAGAACTACGAAGCCAAACCGGTGTTCTCTTCTCAACTGTTCCTTGTGAACGATCCCCAAACGGTGTTAAGTGGTGGCAGGGGGAGGAGGAATTTATTAGAGAGAAAATATTTTACCACTTCCATTGATCTTAACCGATTTTGGCCGTGACTTCTGAGCAGAAAAAGTATAGAAATCTAAGATTATCGAGGAATTTGAGAAATAATAAGCCTATAACACACCTCAGATATTGTTCTGCCGTTTGTGCATATTATATTTGCATGAAATATCTTGATTTTTAATCCTATTAATGTCAAAATCAGACGGGAAAAAATGAGTTCATTTTATTTATATAGAGAGAGAAGAGAAGAAGAGAAGAGATAATACAAGAAGTGTTTTCTTTTTTTTATTTTTGTTTCGTAATAACGCAAGTAATTTAAAATAAAAAATAAATATATGGTTTCGTTTTTCGTGTCTTCCGTTCGGTTTTGTATCCACTTCGGGTAGTTTGATTTTCTTCCGAGCAGTGATCTTGGACATTACCTAAAAAATATACAAATTTATTTTCTTTTGGAGGAGGGGGGTCGTTTATCTTATTATTTCTTTAATTTTGTATTTTTGCTCGATTATGGAGACTTCTAAACGTGATCCTCTCATGCCAAACATATTTTATTCAAAAGTAGCACTGTACATTACAAGATTTTTTTTCTAAATAAATAAACTCTTTAAATTAAGTTGAACCACTAAAAACTTACAGAGCTAGGTAGAAAATGAACACAAAGAAATAAATTTTATTTTATTTTTAAACAACAGTAAACAAGTAAAAATATTTATTTAAAAATATTATGGGATGTGTATTCTCTTTTAAAAACAATATCTTCTTCCAGAACTATCCTAATATGTGTTTTTAATCGATATTTATTCAATAATGGCCCAGTTTTCCTACCTAGCAAAAATGGACGAGTTTTCCGGGGTCGAGTTTTCCTAAATTTGTATTTCTATATAAATTATCGGTGAGATACAAATAAAAAATGAATATGTCTGTTATTTATAGATTTTGTTTCACAAAATTATTAAAGAGAAAGAAAAGCAAACAAATTGTTGATTTTGAAATAATAAATTTGGTATATTTTTTTTTATCTTAAACTCATTGTTCTGCGATAAGTAAAGCTTCAAATACGGGAAAATTCTTTAAACAGTCTTAAATCGACGCCATTTACTAAATTTATTCTATAGTTGTGTCTTTGTTATTAGAATCGAACTCGTGAATCGTATTGGAATCGGAAATTTAGACAGGAATCAGTAATTATATCGAAATCGGGAAAAACTTTGGAATCGTCCCATCACTAGTATGGTGTCCGGAAAACTCATCCCCGGAAAACTCCCCCCTTTTTGCTAGGTAGGAAAACTGGTAAATAAATATCGATTAAAAACACATTTTATGACCGTTCTTGAAGAAGATATCGTCTTTAAAAGAGAATACTAATAATACCTTAATGTTTTTAAAAAAATATTTTTAACTCTTGTTTTAAAAAAATAAACTTAATCACGGAATCAAGGTACGAAAAACAAAACCATATATTTGTTTTAAAAAATACTTTAGTTTTAACACTTTTTGTGTTATTATTATGAAACAAAAATAAAAGAAAGAAAAAAAATTACGTATTATCAAAGAAGGCAATTATTTTATTTAGAAGAATTAATTTAGTTTAAACAATTCTTCTGTTATTATGAAACAACAAAAAAGAAAACGCGGTACTTATGTATTTTTGGTACTGCGCTGAAATAATAACGTTATCATTTTGAAAGCCATTCTTAACATGGGGAGGGTATCGTTTAAAAGTCATTTCGGGGACACCTGTACAGTATGCAAACGAACGGCGGGTATTGTTAGAGGCCAACTGATATCTCTAATTACTTCGTGGTCATGTAGGGGCGCAAAGGTTTAAGTGAAATTAAATCTCTTTGCCCCAAACAAAATAATATTAAAAAGAATGAAACAAAATGACACCTCCTTCTGATTTAAAATGCCCCGCATTTATTTTTAAACAAAAACAACAAGGTGAATGAACATAGGTCCGATCGGTGAAAGTTCTTTCAAAGTCATTATGATTAAAATGGTGGATGAAAGTCCTTCGTAGAATTAATGGTTAAAGTCCTTTGTGAAAATAATGAGATTATTTTAAAATTTGTGTTTTATTTGGCGAAGTTCGCCTTACTTAAAAGAACTTTCACTGGTCGGATCTATGTTCATTCACCTTGTTGTTTTTGTTTAAAAATAAAGAGTTTATTTAGTTAAAAAAAAACGGTACTTATACAGTTTAATGACGACATTAAAAAATGGAAATATTGAAAAAAAAATTTTTTTGTACGTACCTGTTATAGACTGAAGTTCTTCGAAAAAAAAAATTTCACTTCATTTGATCAAGTAGTTTTTTTTTTTTTACAGCGAAAAACAATTATTTATCACGGCTACGTCAACGTGGCCATTTTGGAAATGCTATTGCAGGGCCCAGGAATTCCCTAAGGGCAGGTAACTTTCCCCAAGGGCAGGTAACTGCCCTACGTAGCAGAATACCTCCATTTTAGGCCAATCTAGCCCTTTTTTTTTCCACCAGAATGAGAATTTTTTTTTTTTTTTTTTTTTTTTGCGAAGACAGATGCCATTTATTTCAAAAACACCGTTTACGCTGGGTCCACGTTCTCCGCGAAGTACTGACCTTTTAACACTTTTTGTGTACACGAAACAACAAAATGCACTTGTGCAGTATGAGGACGGCGGCCATCTTTTTGACTATTTGTTACGCGCGTAGATTTGTTTATGACGTGCGTGCAGGCGCGTAAAAAAGATGGCCGCCAGAGATAACAATGCATTATACAACTTTTTATATCTCGATAACTATTTATTTCTGCAAAATTTCAATGCGATTTCCGTATTCAGCATAGTCGAAAACCTTTAAAAGTCGTCATTTAAAAGAAAATTGTGGAGGTGGACCTAATCTAAAAATTTACCGTTTTTTTAATCAATTGTAAGGTTGAAAGTACAGAATCGATACAATCCCCAATTAAGAATGGCTTTTTACATAATAACGTTATTATTTCAGCACGGATCAATAAGTGCATGAGTACCCAATTTCTTTAATGAAGAAAAAACATTCATGTTTTCTTATATAAAAACAACTTCTGTAAAAAAAAAAAAAAAAAAAAAAGAATTGAAAGTGTACTTTCAATTTTTGTTAAAAAAGGTTTTCTTAAAAAAAAACAAAAAAAAAACTCTGGTAAAAAAAGCAGAAAACAAAACATTAATCGGTACTCATGCAGAGAGTGATCCCTGCTGAAACAATAACGTTATTATTTAAAAAGTCATTTTTAACATGGGGAGGGGAGGGTGTTTTGTACCTATTCTGTACTTTAACCTTACAATTGAATAAAAAAAAAAATCATAAAACTTTAATCAAACGTGGAAATACGATTTAAAAAATAGCGCAGATCACTCTCTGCATTAGCACCGAAAGTACAGAATAGTTAGAAAACATCCTCCCTCCTCATGTTAAGAATGGCTTTTTAAATAATAATGTTAATGTTTCAGTACTGTTCCTTGTCTGCTTAAGTTTAACTTTTGTTTATTGAATTATTAGGTGAAAGTACAGAATAGTTAGAAAGCACCCTCTTCCCATGTTAAGAATGGCTTTCTAAATAATAACGTCATTATTTCAGCGGGGTAGCTTCTCTGCATAAGTACCATGTTTTGTTTATTAAATTGTTAGGTGAAAGTATAGAATAGTTACAAAATACCGTCCCCATGTTAAGAATGTCTTTCCAAATAACATTATTTCAGCACGGTATTTTTTATGCATAAGTACTATCTATTTTTGTTCATTAAATTATTAGGTGAAAGTATAGAATAGATGCAAAACTCCCTCCCCATGTTAAGAATAGCTTTCTAAATAATAACGGTATTATTTCAGCACGGTACGTACTATCTTTTGTTTATTAAATTGTTAGGTGAAAGTATAAAATAGTTACAGAACCCCCCTTCCAATGTTAAGAATGGCTTTCTTAATAACATTTCAACACGGTACCTTCTATACATAAGTACCATCTTTTGTTTATTAAATTGTTAGGTGAAAGTATAGAATAGTTACAAAACACCCTCCCCATAAATGGCTTTCTAAATAATGTTATTATTTTAGCATGGTACTTTCTCTGCATAAGTACCATGTTTTGTTTATTAAATTGTTATGTGAAAGTATGGTACTCGTGCAGAGAGTGAACCGTGCTCAAACAACGTTATTATTTAAAAAGCCATTCTTAACATGGGGAGGGTGTTTTGTACCTAATCTGTACTTTAACCTTACAATTGAATAAAAAAACATAAAACTTTAATTAAACGTGGAAATACGATTTAAAAAATAGCGCGCATCACTCCATTAGCACCAAATATTAAGAAAATTTAAAAAAAAAAAAAAACCCCACTTCGTCTTTTATGCTTCAACGTTTTTTTTTTTGCCTGATATAATAAAAAAAAATTTAAATTAAAAAATTTGGAAGATAAACAAATGAATTATGTTTTTTTTACTTATCGAGTAAACAGAAAATGAAATCTTGTAATTCGTCTCATCAAATCGTGAAATGAATTTACGGAAGTTCAGTTCTATCAACAAAACAGGTTCGCACTAATGGCTTACGAAAAATATTTTTATTTTATTTAATATTTTTTTAATTGGCGATGTTAATTTATTTTAATAACATGGAAACATCCCTCGACTCTAAAGATGGGTTGTCTGAAAATTTCAAATAAATTGGTAATGTAGAAATATGGTTTTATCTACTTTAAACGAATCAAGAATTACATTTATATATATATATATATATATATATATATATATATATATATATATATATATATATATATATATATATATATATATACGCACACGCGTGGAGAAGAAATAATGAAATCAAAGAGAATGCAGTTTTTACCTGATATAAGCAATGATAAACTTCAATCTAATATAAATAACAATATTTATATATTGATATTCTAATCCCAACCAAATAAAATGTTCAATACAAACACAATAGAGAGTAGAACTTGTTATAAGCGAAAAAAAATAAAAACTTAAACTTAAGTTAAAATTTATAATTAAAAATTTATATTCGACTGAATACTCAAAAAAACAAATTTCAAAATCCTTATTCTGCAGAGTTTAAAAAAAAAAATGCTTTTCTTGTCATCAGAAGAAAATCGTACAAGGTAGCAGGAGTCCAGCTTTTGACTAGGAACATATTACATTCTCATTAATAAACCTTTGCTGTGTTACCTTCTATAAAGCTGTTGTGTTCGTCATTTCAGAGGCTTGTATTGAATTGTTTATTTTCTTAGGGTGTGCCCTAAAAGCATACCAACCCTAAACATCTCATAGTTAACTGGTTAGTTAAGAAAAAACGAAGAAATTAAAACCATTTAACCGGTAATCCTATTTCACACTGTAACTCTAACCAAATGCAAAAGCAGTTATTTTTTTTTACACAAGGCCCAGAGGCCACTTGAGGATAAGGGTTAATGGGTATACATTAGTCATTGTGATTTTAGCGTAGCAAACATTAGTGGGAATTTTGTAACTTGGATTACTTAGGGGGATGGTTCAATAGGAACTTGTTTATGTTGGACTTGAAGACAATTAGATTGTAGTCAGCTGGAAAGCAGGCAAATGGAATAGAGTTCCACAGGCGAGCAGTTCTAAGAAAGAAGCCCTGTTCATGGAATCTATGTTTGGGTGTAGGCACAGATAAAGAGTGTGGGAAATTGTTGATAGTAGTTCTGGTTAGACGAATGTTTTTTGTGAAAGTCTGGCGAGGGGGGACCATAGATTGAAGTTCAGATGAGCACCTGCCATGAAAGTAATGATAAAGCAGGGACAGGGCAGGGACACGTCTCTTCTGTGGGAAAGAGGTTGCAGGGAAGAGAAAAGGGCACCCCTCACTAAGCTACGAAGTATATGTGGAACTCTGTCAAGACAGGATAATCTGCTTCTAGCAGCACCTGCCCAGATGTGACAACAGTACTCCATCGTTGGCCGAACCTGGCTTTTATATAGAGAATGACATCAGAAGTGAGATATCTACTGGAGCGGTAGAAGGATCCCGCCATTTTTCCAGCGACCTTAGCAATGGATTTGATATACGTGTTCCATTTTAGATCGGGAGTAAAGGTCAAGCCCAGAAGCTTGTCAAAACATGAAGTCTCCCCAAGACAAGAGCCATTCATTTCGATTGATAGCAGCTGGGCAACAGAGCGTTGATAATGTAAAGATAGAAGCTTGGTTTTAGATGCATTAAAAATAACCAGCCACTTTTTTCCCTATTGTATCACGTGCTCAAGATCAGAGGAGAGAGAGTCAGAGAGAACTTGGTTGTTTACGATTTTCGAAGTGCTATCATAGATGGTAGTATCGTCAGCATAAATGTCTATCAATGATCTAAAGATGTGATCTGGAAGATCATTGATGTAGATCAGGAAGAGAGTTGGACCCAGGATGGACCCCTGAGAGACTCCAGCATTAATACTGAGAGCCTCTGATTTCTGCCCATCAACCACTACTATCAGAACCTATCAGAGAGAAACGATTTAATAGTTGAGAAGACATTTTCAGCTATACCCTGACTGGAGATCTTGTGAAGTAGACCTTTATGCCATACCTTATCAAAAGCCTTTGATATGTCAAGAACAATTGCCCTAGAAAGGAAGCCTCCATCGAGGGATTCGCCAATCCTATGAGATATAACTGTAAGCACGTCTGCTGTAGATCTAGCAAAACGGAAACCAAATTGCATTTCTCCTTAAGACAATGCTTAAATAACTTTGTAAGTATGGGTGCTAGTTTCGGTTGAAGCCTTTTGAGCACTATAACTGGAATGCCGTCAGGGCCAATTGCTTTACTGGAATCAAGGTTTTTGATTAGCTTGGCAACTTTACGTACAGATATTTGTATGTCACATAGCATGTTTTCTGATATACAAGAGAATACTGGGAGTTGGTGGCCTTGGTCGTAAAGGGTAGAATTAGCTGCAAAGTTCTTGGCAAAGAGATTGACTTTGTCTGATGCTGATGAGATTAACTCAGGTCCATTGATGATAGTTGGGATTCTTTTTTATTGAATTAGATTCCATAATTGGCAGTTTAAAGACGTTAAAATTACTTGCTAATGTTTATTAATATTCTGAAGATTTTGCAAATAATAAACTTTTAGCCTGTTAAAAACGGCCAAAAGTTTTAGCCGTTGACTTGAGATAAGCGCTTTATGCCATACTTGCTTTCGTTAAGAGTCACGCTTTTTTGTTTACAAAGCTATTCGGCGAAAGTGACGTCAGATAAATTTTAAGGTACGGATGACGTTTCTTTTAAAAGCAAATATAAAAATAAAAGTTTTGGTAAATTTTTATTTAGATTCCACCTTAATATTTTCGTTTAAAATGATGACTTCTTCTGGTTTTCGGGTATGTTGAAAACGAATATCGCATTTAAATTGTCCACAAATAAGTAGTTTTCAAGATATTAAGCAATATAATTCCTTGTGTTAAAAACGGTGGCCATTGTTGTATTTGCAAGCACGCATATTTTTGTATAATTGATATACTCACTATTCCAGAGCTTGCTATAACATATACTGACCCTAACATAAGTATAGCATAATTATAAAATTCAGATCAGTTTATTTTGGACGTTGA
>NC_136523.1:66293119-66345619 GCF_053919585.1 Euprymna scolopes | reverse complement strand
CCAAAAATACAAAAATCTACGACACTCTTAATAGACTTGGTTTTCACCTGATACAAACAACTTCCTCAACCATAAAACAGACATTAAAAACTACCAAGCACTCTCCCAAAACCCTCACATCCGAAGCCGGTATATATTCCATCCCATGTAACAACTGTCAACAAGCGTACATAGGTGAAACACAACGAAAATTGAAATTAAGACTTAACGAGCACAGAAGAGATATGAGGAATGGTAACGCCCTAAATGCACTCTTTTGCCATTGTGCAGAACACGATCACTCATTTAATTTAGATCAAGCGAAAATTATTAAATACGTGATAGATAGAGCTAAAAGAAGACTTTTAGAATCAGCACTAATTTTGAATACTAATACTATTACGCAAAGAAAAGGCTTCTACCATTTAACCCCTAGCATAGGGAAAATAATAATCAAAGAGCAAGGTATCAGGGTGGATCCTGGCTAGCCGTTTTTCTTTGAATGTTTCAGGAAAATGAGTAGTTTCGCAGAAGAAAAAAAAAAAAAAAAAAAAAAAAAAAATGTACATATTTATTTTAAATGCATTTTAAAATTGTATATATAGACATCAAACAAACTTCCCATACGGACACATATTCGTCCTTTCCCGACATGGGTTGGATTTTAAAAAACTGTCTTTTTTCGCACGATCTATGACTTTTTCTTTTATCACATTTTTATTTCAATTATCCTGAAGATGTCCTCTGAGACAAGGACGAAACGTTGATTTTTTAATAATTTCATTCGGTTTTTTCTATTTTTTCTTTAAACATATATTTATATATATATATATATTCATATATATATATTCATATATATATATTCATATATATATTCATATATATATATTCATATATATATATATATATATTCATATATATATATATTCATATATATATATATATTCATATATATATATATTCATATTCATATATATGTTCATATATATATATATATTCATATATATATTCATATTCATATATATATTCATATTCATATATATATATTCATATATATATATTCATATTCATATATATATATTCATATATATATATTCATATATATATATTCATATATATATATATTCATATATATGTATATATATTCATATATATATATATGAATATATATATATATGAATATATATATTAATATATATATGACTATACATATATATACATATATATGAATGTATATATATATATGAAAGTATATATATATGAATATATATATATATTCGAATTAATATATATATATGAATATATATATATATTTGAATATATATTTATATGAATAAATATATATATTCATATTCATATATATATTCATATATACATATATATATTCATATATATATATATGCATATATATATATATTCGAATATATATATATGAATATATATATATATGAATATATATTTATATGAATAAATATATATATATTCATATTCATATATATATTCATATATACATATATATATTCATATATATATATATTCATATATGTATATATTAATATATATATATATATATTCATATATATATATATATTCGTATATATATTCATATACATATATATTCATATATATATATATTCATATATATATTCATATACATATATATTCATATATATATATATTCATATATATATATATTCATATATATATATTCATATATATATATATATATATTCATATATATATATATATATTCATATATATATATATTCATATATATATATATATTCATATATATATATATTCATATATATATATATATTCATATGCATGTATATATTCATATATATATATATTCATATATATATATTCATATATATATATATTCATATATATATATATTCATATATATATATATTCATATATATATATATTCATATACATGTATATATTCATATATATATATATTCATATATATATATTCATATATATTCATATATATATTCATATATATGCATATATATATATTCATATATATATATTCATATATATGCATATATATATTCATATATATATATTCATATATATATATATTCACATATTCATATATATATATATTCATATATATATATTCATATTCATATATATATTCATATATATATATACATATTCATATATATATATATTCATATATATATATATTCATATTCATATGTATATATATATTCATATATATATATTCATATTCATATATATATATATATTCATATATATATATTCATATATATATATTCATATTCATATATATATATACATATTCATATATATATATTCATATATATATACATATTCATATATATATTCATATTCATATATATATATATATTCATATATATATATTCATATATATATATACATATTCATATATATATATATATATTCATATATATATATATACATATTCATATATATATTCATATATATATATACATATTCATATATATATATTCATATATATATATATATACATATTCATATATATATATATATTCATATATATATATATATATATTCATATATATATACATATGTATATATATATTCATATATATATATGAATATATATATATTAATATATATATATTAATATATATATATATATTCATATATATATATACATATATATAGTCATATATATGTATATTCATATATATATATATTCATACATATATATATATTCATATATATTCATATATATATACATATTCATATACATATATATATATATATTCATATATATTCATATATATATATACATATTCATATATATATATTCATATATATATATTCATATATATATATACATATTCATATACATATATACATATACATATATATACATATTCATATACATATATATATATTCATATATATATATATATATTCATATATATATATATATATTCATATACATATATATTCATATATATATATTCATATATATATATATTCATATATATATATTCATATATATATATATTTATATATATATTCATATATATATTCATATAATTATATATTCATATATATATATTCATATATATATATATTCATATATATATATATTCATATATATATATATTCATATATATATATATTCATATATATATTTATATATATATATATATTCATATATATATATATATATTCATATATATATATATTCATATATATATATATTCATATATATATATATGAATATATATATATATATTCATATATATATTCATATATATATATTCATATATATATATATATATTCATATATATATATTCATATATATATATTCATATATATATATATATTCATATATATATATATATTCATATTAGTATATATTCATATATATATATATATATATATATATATTCATATATATATATATTCATATATATATATGCATATATAGTTATATATATTCATATATATATATATATTCATATATATATATATATATTCATATATATATATTCATATATATATATATATATATTCATATATATATATATATATATTCATATATATATATATATTCATATATATATACATATATATTTATATATATATATATATTCATATATATATATTCATATATATATATTCATATATATATTCATATATATATTCATATATATATATATTCATATATATATATATATATATTCATATATATATATATTCATATATATATATATTCATATATATATATATTCATATATATATATATATTCATATATATATTTATATTTATATATATATTCATATTCATATATATATATTCATATATATATATTCATATTCATATATATATATTCATATATATATATTCATATATATATATTCATATATATATATATTCATATATGTGTATATATATTCATATATATATATTCATATATATATTTATATTCATATATATATATATTCATATATAAATATATTCATATATATATATATATTCATATATATATATATATTCATATATAAATATATTCATATATAAATATATTCATGTATATATATATATATTCATATATATATATTCATATATATATTCATATATATATATATATATATATATATATATTCCTATATATATATATTCCTATATATATATTCATATATATATATATTCATATATATATATTCATATATTTATTCATATATATATATTGATATATATATATATATATATTCATATATATATATTCATATATATATATTTTCATATATATATATATTCATATATATATATATATTCATATATATATATTCATATATATATATTCATTTATATATATTCATATATATATATTCATATATATATATTCATATATATATATATTCATATATATATATATTCATATATATATAGTCATATATATATTTAGTCATATATATATATATAGTCATATATATATATAATCATATATATATATTCACATATATATATTCACATATATATATTCACATATATATATATATATCTACAGTATAAAGCTGAATGCGTGCGTGTGTGTGTGTGTGTGTGTGTGTGTGTGTGTGTGTGTGTGTGTGTGTGTGTGTGTGTGTGTGTGTGTGTGTGTGTGTGTGTGTGTGTTGGTCTGGTCACGAATAGGCTCCTATATGGTTGATGATTTTAAAAAACTGGTTACATATAATGATAGAAGATGTATCGAGACACATGAATGGGCATGTTTGATCTGGCGTAAAAGTGTGGCGTCTTTGTTCGCGCCTGGTCCACTAAATATTGAAACAAAAAATGTAAAAATTTAAAAAAAAATCATGACAGGTGTTTTTGATATAGATGTACATAAGAATACTTTGATAAGTATCTTTTAACTTAAATAGGAATGGTATAATAAAATTGTGGACTGCGTTCCTGCTTGGGCCCCATGGAATGGAAATAGGCACAAAGAAATAAGACTTTTCATATCTATCTGCGTAAGTATACTTTGATAATTATGCTTCAGTTTGAAGAAATATAGTATAATAAAATTATGGGGTGTTCGTTTGCGCCTGACCTCCATAGAATGGAAATACGTCACAAGGTTTTTTAATATGGATCAACAGAATATTGTGATAAGTGTTTCTGTGTGAACAGGTATTGTATAATAAATTATGGGGATTATATTATTTTTTTTTTTTACTTTTCACAAATTTGTCTTTGGTTTTGATACTCCCAAATTCTAAGCTATTTCCTTTTCATAAAATATCATAATTTAATAAATCGGAGTCAATTTTCTGTAGGCTGCTTTGAACCCAATAAACGACGGATACTTTTGCTAGAATATATATATTTATATACATATATATATATATATATATATATATATATATATATATATATATATAGATATATATATAGATTCTTATATATATATATCTATGTATATATATAAATGTAAAGTAGGTTCGTTCTAAACGAATAAAACCATATTTCTACGTTACCAATTTATTTGAAATTTTCAGACAACCCATTTTTAGAGTCGAGGTATGCTTTTATGTTATTAAAATAAATTTACCTCGCGAATTATTAAAATTGAAATATTAAATAAAATAAATATATTTTTTAAACCGTTACTGCGAATCTGTTCTGTTGATAAAACTGAACTTCCGGTTCGATTCATTTCACAGCCACGAATTGACGAAAGATTTCATTTTCTGTTAACTCGATAAGTAAAAAAACCCAAAATAAACTTACTCATGCAGAGAGTGATCCGTGCTGAAGTAATAATGTTATTATTTAAAAAGCCATTCTTAACATGGGGAAGGTAGGCTGTTTTGTACCTATTCTGTACTTTACCCTTACAATAAATAAAAACATATCATAAACTTTAATTGAACGTGGAAAACGAAAAAAAATAGCGCGGATCACTCTCTTCATTAGCACACACACACACACACACACACACACACACACACACACACACACAAAAAAAAAATATCCCATATTTTAAAAATTTAAATTCATTTATATACTCACCAATTTTTTAATTTTATTTATGTTAAGGCTTTTCACTCATGAAACATTACGTTTTAATTGTTTCGTTTCTTTTCACGGCATTGTTTACATAAAAAAGTTTGTTTTAACTTTTTCTAAACTATTTCATTTTTACGACATGCCTCAACGTATTATAAAAACCCTAACCCCCCCATGTTAAAAAAAAACGCCCTTCCATAAACCTCGAAAGCCGTTCTTAATATGGGGAGGTTGTTCATTCCGAAAACCGTTTTAACATGCGGAAGTTAGGGTGTTTATAATATGCTGGGGCGAGTCGTAAAATTAACGAAGTTGCTATCTATTATTTATTGCAAAAATTGCTTGAAATTTATTTATTTGACAAAAAAATTACATTTTGGTACTCCTTGGGCGTAGAAAAAAATAATAGTCGCTCACTTAGTCTCCCACCCCACCCCGCACGTAACATATTTTATTTACTGACGTTGCCGTAACTAAACGATTATTTGTCACATTTACAAACATTTATTTATTTATTTATTTATTTTAAAAAAAGTTTTACTTTTTATGAATATTAAAAGAAAAATGGGTACTCATGCAGAGAGTGATCCATGCTGAAATAATAACGTTATTATTTAAAAAGCCATTCTTAACATGGGGAGGGGAGGGTGTTTTGTACCTATTCTGTACTTTAATCTTGCAATTGAATAATAATTAAAAAAAAAAAAAACACGATTTAAAAAATAGCGCAGATCACTCTCTGCATTAGCACCGAAAAATGTTACTAAACATTTATTAATAATTTCTCACTTTTACAAACATTTGATTTTAAATTTCTTTTTAAAAGACGACTTTTATCGACTTTTTTTTTTAAATATCCCCCCCCCAAATGGTGTTTATTCCGAAATCCGTTGTTAACATGGAGAGGTTGAGGGTATTTATTCTGAAAGCTGTTCTTAACATTTGTGGAGGTGGACCTAATGTAAAAAAATAAATAAATAAATAAATTAAAAAAAAAAAAAACTAAATCATTTACTGATAACTTCTCACTTTTACAAATATTTTTAATTTACATATGCGCGGATGAACAAAATTGTTGAATAGTGCGAAAACAAAACGTTTTTGTAATAAACTTCGGGATAATTTTTTGGGTAAATATTTACATTTAGGTCCACCTCCACAATTTTCTTTTTTAAATGACGACTTTTATTGATAAATAAATTTACTTCTCTGCAACTTTTATTGGTAAATAAATCTACTTCTCTGCCACGGGCACTGAACCCCTCCTTTTTTGGATAACCTTTACGGAGATGGTCCCAACGTCTGCCACGTTCTGAGCTCGGGGAGAGGCCGTCTGACGTAGGCGGTGTCGAGGCAGAAAATTACCCCTTTAATAAAGTGCCCAGTTGTTAACTTAAGGAGAAAAAAACCCGTTCCAATAATTAGAATTTTTATTTTTTTGATTTTAAACAGTTCAAATAATTAGAATTTAAAAAAATAAACAGTTCAAATAATTAGAATTTTACAAAATAAACAGTTCAAATTTTTGATAATTCAACAGTTCAAATAATTGGAATTTTACAAAATAGACAGTTCAAATAATTAGAATTTAAAAAAAAAAAAAAAAAAAACAGTCCACATGATTAGAATAGTTCCACGTAGTTAGTTAACCCTGTAAAATTCTGTGATTTGTTTCACAATATTTGTAAAAGCATCTGTCTGTGACATATCGCATATTTTAAGGTTAGGGTAATTTTCTGCCTTGACACTGCCTACGTCAAACGGCCTCTCCCCAAACTCAAAACGAGGCGGACGTCGGGACCATTTCCGTAAAGGATAACCCCCTTTTTTTTTTTAATAGTATTTTCGGGTGAGTATGCTGACAACAAATATCAGTTAAATTTGGCAAATAGCCCCCCCCCTCCATAAGTGGTGTTTATTCCGGAAGCTGTTCTTAAGATGAGGAGGTTGGGGGGGGTGATTATAAGGTGGACCTAATCTAAAAAAAACAAGTTTTCTATGCGCACATAAGCAACTATTTTTTATTAACTTTTTTTTTTACTTTTTTATTTAAAAATTAGTAAATTTCAATGAATAGAATAATAAATCATTTATCATTAATATGTGTTTTTGGTTTTGTGTTGAATGAAACTTTTTTTTTTTCATTACAACAATAATGAACCAATTTAAATTTTCCAGCATGCGTTTAAGGGTTACGAAATTATCAATAAATCGTTTAGTTACTAAGCCAACGTCAGTAAATTAAAAAAAGTTACGTGCGCATGCATTAGCCTTGACTGGGGGGGGGGGCTCAGAGAGCGACCATTAAATAATTATGCTGGTCGCCATGGAACTCAACGCCCAAAGAGTACCTAAAGTGGCACTTATGCACTTATGTTATCGTGCTATTTTTTACAATAGTATTTTCCTGTTAAATTCAAATTTTACAATATGTTTTTCTTTTATTAATTTGTTAAGTGAAAGTACAGATAACCCGGTCGGTTTCAAATGCGAGGAAAATCTAGCCCCCCCCCCAAAAAAAAAGGGGTACTCTGGATAATAACAAAACATTAAAATTGCCTCAGTCTCGAAAGATTTCTTCTCTACTGAACGAGGAAAAAAAACGGTGAAGTGTAGTTCACCTTCTGTTTCTCTCCCCCTCTCTCTCTTCCTCTCTTAATATCTCTCTTTATCCATCTCTCCCTTTCCCTCTCTCAATCTATCTTTCTCTCTATATCACCCTCTCCATCTCTCTTTGAGCCCCTTTCTCTCTCTAACTCCCTCTATCTCTCTCCTTTCCTCTGTCTCAGCCCTCTCTGTTTCTAACTCTCCCCCTCTCTCTGTTTGTCTATCAATCCCTTTATCTCTCTATCTCCTTCTCTTTCTCTATTTTCCTCTCACTTTCTCTTTTCTATCTATATATCTTCCTCTCTATCTGTCCATCTCTAATCCCTCATCCTATTTTAGTCTCCTAAATTAATTACAGTGAATAAGGCATTGTCAAAACATGGATAAATCCTATTTTAGTCACCTAATTTACTGACTGTGAGAATAGAAGTTATTTGGAAATAACTGCTACCTTGAACAGCACCAGAAGTAACTGGTAAAACCTTTCTAATTAAATTGATTTTGGCAGCCATTTGGTAACAAAATGACATAGCCTTAGCCCTTGCTGCATGAGGAATACCTGCGACCTTGCTGCCAAGTAGAAGAATTATTTATTCTACTTTAAAACATTCAATTTTTCAAAAATCTCATGTTCGACATCTCCAAAACATCCAATATGGGGAAAAATATTGCAGAAATGCAAACTTATTGTTTAGGATGAATGCACAATCCTACGCAAACAATCACTTGAGGCTCTTGGTCGATCCTTGCAAGATTTGCGTGGCAATGTCAGACCATTTGGGAATGCAGTAATATTGCTTGCAGGAGATTTCAGACAAATGTTACCTGTTATTCTTCAATCAACACCAGCAGATGAAATAAATGCTTGCCTCAAATACTCTACTTTTTTGTTCCATGTGAAGACATTAAACTTAACTCAAAATATCCATGTCCAGTTGCAGACTGTTCGATCTGCACAAAAACTTTTGCATCACTTGTGGGAAATTGGGTACGAAAAAGTGCCAGCTGATCAGAGTTAAGGGCAAAATTCTTTGACTTTTAACTTCTGTAATTTCTGTTTATTTCATCAAAAGAATAGTTAGTTTAAAAGGTTTTTGCAGATATTCAAATTATAAGAATTCCATTTGACTGAGTGAATGAGCTATTCTTGCAGGTCAATACAAAGATGCCCATGAACTAAACGCTATTATTCAATATAAAATTCCAAGTGAGGTAGTCAAATATAAATCCATCGACACTGTTGTGAAAGCAGATAAAGTGGTTAATTATCCAACAGTTATATTTGCCAGAGATGCCACCGCATGTATTGCAACTGAAATTTGGTGTACTAATTATCATGTTGTGAAATATAAACCAATCCAAGCTTTGCAATGGCACATAGCTTGCAGTAAAAAAAAAAAATCTCTATGTAGGGTGCCCCCCTCCACCATTAAACGTTTAATGGTGGAGGGGGGCACCCTACATAGAGATTTTTTTATTTTCTCTGACAGGTTTTGAATAAAATAGAATACTGGAGAATTGGACTTATTTAAGTTGCCACTTAGTGCCATGCTCTAATACCTTACCTTATAGAGTTTATAGAAATATGACGCGCGCGCGCGTAGAAAAACTTTCATTCATCTAATGTCTGGTAGTTCTGAAAAATAATTTCATGCATCTCATGTCATGCGTCATGCAGAAGGAAAAATATTAAAATACAAACACATGTATGGTATTATATATATATATTTATTATACAATAATATTGCAATTACAATCATAATTCCAATAATAATAATAATTACAATAATAGTAATAGTAGTAATAATAATAATAATAATAATAATAGAAAGGACAGACATTAGATAGGAAAAAGTTTTTTGGCGGCCATGACACCTTAGACTTAGACCATCGATGCATTTCTTTTTTATCAGTCAGAGTCTGTCAGCAATTCCTCGCAGTACATTACCAATGTCTGTAAGGATTTTGTGTGTTTGTGCGTTATGTGTATGCGTGTGTGCAGTTCCCTGTCTCGTATTAGTGTGAACTCGTTGATGTTTTTTTTTTTTTTTTTTTTTTTTTTTTTCGTCGTTGTTCTCTTTGTCGTCGTCACTGTCAGTTATTATGATTAAGTCTGTACTGTCAGTGTCTGGTGGCGCCGAAGGCGAATTACTGTTTGTCATCATGTCCTCTAAGTCAGAGTCCGTGAATGGTACTGTGTCCTCGGAGTCGTTTGGTGGCGTCGGACAGTTTATCGGATGGCCGTGTGTCAAACATACCTGGGCTGGCTGGTCTGGATCTAGGATGCATTGCTCGTTTATTTCAGGCAGTAAGTTGCGCCGCACGTCTCGTACGCGTAGTTTTTTGGAAGGACTGTGTTCGTCCTCCTCCTTCCACGTGTATCGTGATGACGGTTTCGGTTGTGCGGTCAATTTTCCTGCCTTCGGGATGTAACCGTCTCGCTGGTAATCAGTGATGTGTTTCCGCCATATTGTCAGCCACATCAGCGGGTTGAGTTCCAGCGTTCCCCATCCCTTTAGGTCGTCCATCGCTGTTCGGGTTGTAAACAGGAACATCCTGTTGATCATGGCCTGTTTTTCGTTGGCCACGTGACGCCATGGTTCGTCGTTGCTGGTAGACAAGCAGGGCGTGCGTTTTAGGATTCGCTCGCTCTGGTGCTTCACGTTCACGTAAGTGTCTGTTCCTTCTAGGATGCACTTGGCTTCCTCGACGTTCTGTGGCGTGAACCACATTTCCTCAGTGAATATGAGGCTCTTGTCTACGCAGCTGCCGAAGGTGAAGTTGTCACTCGCCTGGCATCTCATTCTTCCCGCGTTCATCAGACCGTTTCTGATGCTGCGGAGGATGTACGATTTTCCCGAATTCGATGGTCCGGTGATATGTAGAGCATTTTTTTTGGGCCTTATTTTGTGGCAAACCTCGAACGTCCCCGTTGCGAACTCGTCGGCGTCGATCTGGTGGTACTCCAGCCATTCGTCGTATATGTCGAGCGACTTTTGTACCGGCCAGTATTGATGCGTCATCGCCGAGAATAGTTCGTGTTTCTCACGAATCTGTTCGTGGATCGGCGTGACCCGACTCTGTATTTGCACGTCCGTAGCTGCAGCGACGATGATGTTCGCTAGGTTTGCCGTGTTTTTATGTATGCTGGCCCAGGTCTGTCTTGTTGACGGTTTTGCCGTTCTAGCGCAGTAAATCATCAGGTCACCGACGTCCGTGGAGTTTACCTTCTTCATAATTTTTGTGAGAAAGTCGTATTTTTGACCTCTCAGGCTATCTGCTTTGTTGGCAAGGCGCGATTCCTCGAGTTCCGGACTTGGCTCCCTGATGGTCTTCTCCGTTAGTCTTCGTAGCACCGCTAGTTGTCGTTCCATCGTTAGGTTCCCTGCTGATAGCACCGTTCTGATTGTCGGATCTGTCGTCAGGTACGTGCAGAGGCCGTAGGGACTGTATACCTTTGGACATGTCATGGTATACGGCTGTTCTCCTCGATCCTGCAGCGTCCTCTTCAAGCGACTGAATCCGTACTCGCTGGTCGGATGCTCGAAATGCCAACTGATGACGTGGAAATGGTCCACGTCCGAGCAGTTCTTCATGTTGTGAAATATAAACCAATCCAAGCTTTGCAATGGCACATAGCTTGCAGTAAAAAAAAAATTAACAAACAATATCATAGAAACAACAATCTTAACAGGACCTTTCACAGATGAATATATCTTCATTCCATGCATTCCTATGATTCCACCGGATACATCATTACACTTTAGCAAATTGCCCTTTCCAATTTTATTGTCATTTGCAATGACCATCAACAAAGCACAGGGAACAATCTTTACAATTGTGGGCCTTACAGTTACACACTGACTGTTTTTTTCACATGGACAATTTATGTTACATATTCAAGAGTCACCAAACCGGAAAATCTCTATATCAGCTAAGAAAATGGAACAGCAAAAACTGTACTCATGCAAAATGGAAATTTAAACCTATAAGAAACATGCTTTTTCTCATTTTGGAATTTTTTCCATTGCACCAATTTGAACCACAGCAACGCGTGGCAGGGTACAGCTAGTATATATATATAGAGACTTATATGTAATTATACTGAGTTCCTGAAATTTAGTAAAGTTTCATATACCAATGAGTTTTAAGCCAAAAAATTGTTTAGTTAAAGAGTAAGCTACAAAATTATCAAATTTTATAATTGAGCATTAATATACTGTGTTCAAAAACAAGGCTTCAAAACAAGGTGTTGGTGGCAACAAAAAGTGTGTTTCAATTTATGTTACAATTGTTTCCATGTCTAGTTCGACAATTTCAAGCATTATGTCGTTTGAAAATTTTCAAAACCAGCATTTCTTAGGACTTTATGAATAAGCACACTTTTGGCCATGGAGCATGTTTTGAAGAGAAGGAAGGAAGGAAGGGGAAATCCCTAGTTAGAAAAGCATGCGAGAAACATCTACCTTTTTTGTGGTTACGGAAAATCCCATTTAAATTTTAATATATCGCCTAATTTTCGTATCCTTATTTAAGAGCAGAGTCATGACAATTGCTACCGAGAGCCCTTAGCCATTTAAAAGAATTTTTTAAATATATATCCCATTTGTTGGGATCCTAAATTAGATCTTGTTATTTCTTTGTTACCCAATAATAATAGTAATAATTAATTTAAAAAAATTTTGTTTCAATATTTTGGCCGTAACAGCCTTTCAAAAATGTTACGGTTAGTTTTAGTGTCGTATTAGTGGCGGATAATGTTTATTGGTTACCGTTATATTTGTGCTCGGATTTAAGGTCCTTTTAGTTTCAAAGTTAAATTGAATACGAGAGTGTTATATTCCTAAATACTTAGGAAATAAAGACAAACGTGAGTTACACCGAGTGGTATGTGTAATGGGGTTTATTTATAATACAGAAACGTAAGGCTGCTCGCCTAAGGTAAATAGAAGTACATAGTAACAAGTATGGGGAAGAAAGTCTGATAATCAACACGTAAGACTATCCGTCTTACTGCGACTGCTTGTCTGCCGCTGTCTGCCCAACAGTCCAATATATATATACAGTTTGTAATCGGTGTATAGCCAGTTATGTTCCTTCACAACACCTCCCCCTGAAGCTGAAATCTTCCTGATTTTAGCTTAAATACCTCTTCCTTTTAGGGTCAGGGCTTAATCTCCTGGTAACTTTTCTCTTTCTTGCGCTTTTCCTTCTGGTCAGCGTTACCCGGGGTAAAGGTTTCTGTCCAGCCCATATGGTCGGTTCAGGCGAAATATTCATTGTTTGCGGTACACACGCTGGTTTTGGTATATCAAAAATATCGCACAATGTTTCCATTGGTGTCTCTTCCACATTTGGAGACAGTCTGGGACGTATTTGATTTCTGTGTCTTTTGCAGACAAAACTTAATCCTTGGATGGTATAGACCATGCTCCCAATCCTTTTTTTGATAATACCTTCAACCCACTGATTTCGTCCATTTTGAAAATTTTTGAAATATACATTTTCACCTGGGGAGAAGCACTTGGTATTAAGGTTTTCTTTTTTGAAAACTTTCTTTTTCTCTGGTAGCAGCCTATCGAAGACAGATCTTATCTTTCTTGCAAACATTAGCTCAGCCGGGGAAGAATTGACATTATTATTAGGATTTGGTGTCACCCTGTAAATTGCTAAAAATGTTTGAATACATTGTTCGTCTGTGTCCGTAGTAAGATTTTTCTTAAGTGCCCTTTTAAACGTATCTACAAATTTTTCGGCCAACCCATTCGATCGTGGATGGTACACAGGTGTTGTCATATGTAGAATATTTAGTGAGTCACAGAATTCTTTGAATTCATGAGCAGTAAATGCTGTTCCATTATCGCTCACTAAGGTTTTTGGCACTCCAAAACGGCTAAAAATTTCATTAAGCGCACTCACAGTGTTTTTTGCTGTTGGATGTCTAAACTTAAATATTTCTGGCCATTTTGAAAAAGAATCTACAATAATCAAGTAAAAATAACCATTTATAGGTCCCGCATAATCAATATGCAGACGTGACCAGGGTAGGTCCGTCTTTGGCCATGGCGTCGTTTTTACTGGAGGATCTCGAGCTGCTAATTGACATCCTCTGCATGTCTTGACACATTTTTCAACTTCCTTGTCCATACCAGGCCAGTACACATATCCTCTCATAAGGGATTTCATTCTCGAAATGCCCGGATGACCTGTATGAAATTCCTTCAGAATTTTCCTCTGTAACGTTAGTGGAATTACGATCCTCTCACCATACATGAGCACATCTTCACAGATGGAAAAAGGCGTTGTTTGATCTACCTTTTTATTTTTTTTTATCCATCCCAATTGATTTTTCATTTTCTTAATGAAAATGTCATTTACTGCCTCTTTTTTTATTTTTTCGAAAGTTACCGGAAGTTCACGTATCATATTACACATTGAACTTGTACATTCACTTTCGTCTTTAAGCGCAGCAATTACCGTTTCTTCGAAACTTTCGCTTCTTTTAGGGATCAACCGTGATAATGCATCTGCGTGTCCTAACTTTTTTGAGGATACATGTTCCATCTTAAACTGATAGTTTAAGAGGGTTACAGCCCATCGCTGTAATCGATTCGCAGTATGTGTGGGAATGCCTTTCTTTGATCCAAATATGGTAAGTAGGGGTTTATGGTCGGTTTGCAAAATAAAAGATCGTCCATGGAGAAATCGATTGTACTTTGTAATTCCAAATATTATCGACAGCGCCTCTTTTTCAATTTGGCTGTAATTTTTCTCCGCTGCAACCAACGTTCTTGAAGCATGGGCGATAGCTTTTGTCCTACCATCCTCATACTTGTGAAGTAATACAGCGCCAACACCGTAATCACTGGCGTCCGTTGCTAGTATTAGTTCCTTTTCTGGATTGAAATGTGCCAATGCTAAGTCTGACAGTAGACATCTTTTGATATTTTGGAAAGCAGATTCACATTCCTTATTCCAGTTCCATTTAACACCCTTTTTCAGTAACTCGTTAAGAGGAGCTCTTAAATTATGTATGTTAGGGATGTAAATTGCATAGTATTGAACTAATCCCAAAAACGATTTTAATTTTGTCACTGAATCTGGAGCAGGCATCTTTTCAATTGCTTCAGTCCTTTGTGGATCCGGTCTTCGACCCTCTTTGTCGATTATTTGACCTAGATATTTAATTTTTTTCATAAAAAAATCGCATTTTTCTGGGCTCAATTTAAAACCAAATTCCTGTATTCTTTTGAATACTTCTTTTACATGCTTCTTATGATCTTGCAAATTTTCACTTTTAATTAGGATATCGTCAAGGTAGGCCATTGAAAATTCCAACCCTGCCAGCATCGTGTCCATAATTTGCTGGAAAATAGCAGGAGCAACCTTTAATCCAAAAGGAAGCCTCTTTAGCTTAAAAATGCCCTTATGAGTATTTATGCCTAAGTATTTGGAGCATTCATCGCTGATCTTAATTTGCAAGTAAGCATCTGAGAGGTCTATCTTAGAAAAAATTTTTCCTCCGTTAAGCTTAGAGAACAGATCTTCTGCGGACGGAAGGGGATAATTATGGTCCAATAGACAGTCATTTAAACCCGTTGAAAAATCTCCACAGACCCTTATTCTGTTATTTTTTTTCTTTACATACACGGTTGGACTTGCCCAATCTGTGTGGTTAACTTTTTCAATGACTTCCAGTTGTTGAAGTCTATCCAACTCTTTTTCGATTGCGTCCATCGCTGAAAAAGGCACATTCCTTTTAGGTTTGAATACTGGAGTGGCATTTTTCTTTAATTCAAATTTTGCCTCTGTCTTAATACAGAGTCCTAGTCCTTCGGCAAAAACATTGGGAAATTCAGTTTTCAAATCCTTCAGGAAGTCTTCCCTTTGGTTTGCTTTTTCTGCAGTTAAAAAGTTACAAAACGAATTTATGGGTTTCTCCCATAAATTAAACAGGACAATCCAATCTACCCCAAACAGGCATGTATTCTTTCCTGGTACGACGTACACTTTGGATTTATGAGTCTGGTTAGCGAATGTCACTTTGCATTTTAATTCTCCCTTGAACTCTAATCTTTTGCCGCACACACTTCTCGCCGTCTTTCTGGTTTTCGTTAATTCAGGTCGACCTATCCTTTTCCATATATCTTCATTTATAATACTAATATCTGCACCGCTATCCAGAAGCAATGTAACCAGATGTCCATTTATCCGAACATCAACATATTTCCGTCTTTCGCAGCTTTTTTCTTTATTCATGCGAAGCGTATTTACATTATCGGTCCCTTGTCTTTTCTTCTGGGCACAGTATGTTCCCTTGTGACCTCTGAGACCACATTCATAACATATTTTGTTCCTAAACCAGCAGGTCTTATTGTTGTGTCTTAAACTACCACAACATTTACACTTTAGCTTTGGGTCTTTGTATCCTTTAAGGATCCTGTGTTCTTGGAACCTGGACTTTCTTGTGGTCCCTTGCCTTTTTACTTGCTGCACCTTAAAAATATTTTTCTCTTCAATGCGAGTGTTGTCTTTCTTTATGTTAATCAGACGTTGACACTCTTCAGTGACTTTTTGCAATGTTATGTTAGGATCCGCCTCCATAATTGTTAGGATCCGTGAACGTATATCTTTGTCCCTTGGTGCTGTGAGACCTTGTACAAAGATTAAACATTTAAATTGGTCTGCGGAAATTTCATTCAATTTAAATGATTCGCATAAACAGTTCACAGTGCAAGCATATTCTAGATAGTCTTCAGCTTCTGCCTTCTGAATGTTCAAACATTTGTATCTAGAGTGAAATAGGCTATCCCTTTTATCAAATATTTTCGACAAGGTACTAATTGTTTCCTCGAACGAAACCTCCTCCGGTTTTTTTGGTAGAATTAGATTTGCATACTTGGTGTTTTCATCAGTACCCAGTTTTTGTAGTAGCAGGGTAACTTTTTCCTCATCGGTCCAGTCTAAACATCTTTTCGTAAAAATTGTTTCGTATCTTCTGTAGTATGCAGGGAAAGTAACACCAGTATCCGGGGAGTAACGAAATTCCGTTAGTGAATTTGAAATACCCTCGGCAGAAAAATTAGTCTTCTTCCCGGTCGACGTTAGAATTAGCTTTTCTAAATTCTTTTGCTGTGTCGACATTTGTCGTTGTAGTATGTTTGTTTGTTCTTGTTGTGCCTCTAAAGTTTTTTGTGTTCTTTCTTGTTGTTGTTGCAGCTGTTGCTGTAGCTGTTGTTGTTGAATTTGTTGTTGTTGTTGTTGTTGTTGCGCTAAAAATTGTTGAGTCATTTTTGTCTGTTCCTGGATGCTAAGGGCTAGAGCCTTAGTTAACTCTGCTAATTGTTCCATGTTAGCTTCTAGTACAAAAATGTCTTTTCGAATTCTACACAATAATTCCAAAGAAAAATCGTAAATTTACGTATATCGTAAATTAGTAGCAATATGCAGACACAACACGTTTCAACAAAGTTCATCCATAGTAATTCAACAGGCTTTGTAAAATAATTCTTTTTTTTTTTTTTTTTCTTTTTTTTTTTTTTTTTTTTTCAACAACGTAAGTTCATACACAAAATATTTCTTACTTCCCACGACAAATAGTTCCAATTATTTATATAAAGGCAATAACAAACAATTAATTTTCCAAAAAAAAAAAAATATATGGCTGCCGTTCCCACGTGGCATAAAATGGTACAATAGTCGTTGTATTTATATTTTTTCTTTCGAAACTCGTAATCCTTTAGTGTAGTTTCGAATTCAACTTGCGACCATTTTTTTTTTTTTTTTTTTTTTTTACTTGTCAAAATAAATATAAATTCCACTTTACCTTGAACATGTTTCTATAATTTCTTGTGAGTTCTTTACGAAGAAAAATCCGTACTTTTCGCTACTTTAGGTAGGAAAATTTTTTAAATTCATTGACGCACGTGGTCAAAAATCCTTGTATTGTACACAGTCCTTGGTACGGTAATTTATCTCTGTTAAGAGAAAGAACATCCTTTCGTCGCCATTGTTATATTCCTAAATACTTAGGAAATAAAGACAAACGTGAGTTACACCGAGTGGTATGTGTAATGGGGTTTATTTATAATACAGAAACGTAAGGCTGCTCGCCTAAGGTAAATAGAAGTACATAGTAACAAGTATGGGGAAGAAAGTCTGATAATCAACACGTAAGACTATCCGTCTTACTGCGACTGCTTGTCTGCCGCTGTCTGCCCAACAGTCCAATATATATATACAGTTTGTAACCGGTGTATAGCCAGTTATGTTCCTTCACAACAGAGAGTAAATAAAATGGGTGTATTAAAGATATATATAAAAATCCTTGTATAATATTACGGGTGAAGTATTCTAATCTATTTATTGTTATTTAATGTTTTAAGGTTCATTGTTATTCTACTTGCAGAATGCTTTTACATCCTTAAATAGGATAAAATGAAGGGAGATAATCCAATTATATTAAGTATTGTTAGTTAATTTTGTTTGAAATTGGTTCGATTTGTATCCTATAATTGTCAAAGGGAGGTAATTCAGGCCGTTTGGTGTTTTTGGTTCATTGATTACTAGAAGGTGTCTATGATTTAATAATTAATTTAATAATTGATTTAACTTAATCAGACAGATCCAGAACATGCTACGATGGCTTACTTAACCAATTTAGTATATAAATTTTGTTTTGATCTCAAAGAATGGTCTTAGCCCATGGGTTTAACTCACCTGTGTTACTAATCACTTAATTCATGCATTGTATTTTTGGGTGTCTAAATAAATAAAATATATATCCTCTAGTTATTATTCTGACAGCAAAACCACCCATGGTTACAAGTGTGTTTCGCTCCTGTGGAAGATGTCTACTCTTGCATTTATGGATAAAAACATTTAGAACAGGGATTGCTGTAGGTAAATAAGTAAGTCAGTATGAATTCTATCAACTTGGGGTGTAGGATGACAAAATCTGATGAAATTATATTTACATAAATTTTGCAACCCCCAAATTGCTAATTTGATTTTTATTTCTTAATAATAACTGGTTTAATTGCTAAGTTGTTTTATTGATTTGAAGAGGGTAACCCTTATTTCACCGTCCATACTGCTATGATTGAATACAAGTATGCTCACCGTTATGGAGAAAAAACATTCTTAGATGAGCTGTATACCTTATTTAGATTTCCTATCCGGTTAAGAAGAATGGAAGTTTTATTCGCATGTTAGATTTCGATCATTCATTTAGATTGTAACAATTCTAGCTATTTAACTCTCCATTAAAATTTAATCCTAGCATCCGATGATCCTTATTATTGTAAAAAAATTTATGCCTCAGTTACATTTAAGGCGTGATAGCAGAAATCTATTTCTGTGAAGACATCCCTGTATGGCATAAAGTCTTTTATTCAAAATTTCCTCTTTGAAATTCACAATGTAGAAGGCTTCCAATAAACATAGATTGCACCGTTTTGATTTCCCAGGGCTGTACTTTCTCCCCCTGTCCACTACTGACTGTTTTAATTGAAAATTTTCATTATTTCTGCTAAGTTCCCTAATCCAATCACTTAATGCAGTTATGTTTCTCTTTCTGCTTTTATTTTTAATGCTTATTTTTGTGCCCACCCCCTTACTGTCGTTCACGCCATCCCTATTAGTTTCTGTCCAAGGTTCCTTTTTAAATGATACTACGTGGTTTCTATATCTGTGCTTAAACTCTGTTCCGTGGCTCCCAGATATGTCTTCTTAGTGTTATCTGTTTTTATCTCGCATTTATACACTATTTCCGAGGTTAGACATTTCCCTTCCAACGGCCAATTTTCAGGTATTCTGCAGTTACAATTTCTATTTAGGATACTTGCGTTTGATGCTAGTTCTTTGTTGTTCCTTATTTTGCTGATTTTTCTATTGTTGGAGCTGATTATAGTATTAGTTAAGTTTCTGGACGTTGAGAAAACTTAATTTTACAGAGTTTCTATTTATTATTTTGCTTAATTTATTTTCAGGGGGAAGTTTTGGTCTATTATTCTATAGAATTCCTTAGATATATTATTTTTGATGTGCATATATATATATATATATATATATATATATATATATATATTTATATGTCTGTGTGAATATATATTGTCACGCGAAAACAAGACATAATGACGAACTGGTCATCCCCCCTTCTCTCTTTTTAAATACATTTTAAATATCTATCGGCCAGACACCCCCCCACACACACACACCACTCCATTGCTATAAAGACATGCGACAACAAAATATCAACGTGTAGACACCCCACCCCATCCTCTCACCAAGTGATTTGTCAAAAACCAATGCTAAGGTCACAACGGGAAATCATCAGGACCTCCACCTCGACCCCAAATGAAGCAGCGTGTAGGGAAAAGAAGAAGAGAAAAAGAAAAAGCATTTTTGCCTGGAGTGAGGTGGTACACAAAAAGGCAGTTTTCAAAAAGAGATGGAGCTGATAACATCCTCCAACAAATGTCCCTAATAAAAATATGACAGACACCAGCCAACATGATTAGCTTGTAGAAATCCAAGTTTTAGATATAGTGCCCAACTGGGTAGGAACAGATATTAATTAGAAGAATGCGATGGAGGGCTTACTTCTTTTTGAAATCCAAGTTTTAAGATATAGTGCGCAACTGGGTAGGAAAAGATATTAATTAGAAGAATACGATGGAGGGCATATTTCTTTTTGAAATCCAAGGATTTAGATATAGTGCCCAACTGGGTAGGAACAGATATTAATTAGAAGAATGCGATGGAGGGCTTATTTCTTTTTGCAATCCAAGTTTTAAGATATAGTGCGCAACTGGGTAGGAAAGATATTAATTAGAAGAATGCGATGGAGGGCATATTTCTTTTTGAAATGCAAGGATTTAGATATAGTGCCCAACTGGGTAGGAACAGATATTAATTAGAATAATGCGATGGAGGGCTTATTTCTTTTTGAAATCCAAGTTTTAAGATATAGTGCGCAACTGGGTAGGAATAGATATTAATTAGAAGAATGCGATGGAGGGCATATTTCTTTTTGAAATGCAAGGATTTAGATATAGTGCCCAACTGGGTAGGAACAGATATAAATTAGAAGAATGCGATGGAGGGCTTATTTCTTTTTGAAATCCAAGTTTAAAGATATAGTGCGCAACTGGGTAGGAACAGATATTAATTAGAAGAATGCGATGGAGGGCTTATTTCTTTTTGCAATCCAAGTTTTAAGATATAGTGCGAAACTGGGTAGGAACAGATATTAATTAGAAGAATGCGATGGAGGGCATATTTCTTTTTGAAATGCAAGGATTTAGATATAGTGCGCAACTGGGTAGGAACAGATATTAATTAGAAGAATGCGATGGAGGGCATATTTCTTTTTGAAATCCAAGTTTTAAGATATAGTGCTCAACTGGATGGGAACAGATATTAATTCGAAGAATGTGATGGAGGGCATATTTCTTTTTGAAATCCAAGTTTAAAGATATAGTGCGCAACTGAGTAGGAACAGATATTAATTAGAAGAATGCGATGGAGAGCATATTTCTGTTTGAAATCAAAGGATTTAGATATAGTGCGCAACTGGGTAGGAACAGATATTAATTAGAAGAATGCGATGGAGGGCATATTTCTTTTTGAAATCCAAGTTTAAAGATATAGTGCGCAACTGAGTAGGAAAAGATATTAATTAGAAGAATGCGATGGAGGGCATATTTTTTTTTAAATCCAAGTTTAAAGATACAGTGCGCAACTGGGTAGGAACAGATATTAATTAGAAGAATGCGATGGAGGGCATATTTCTTTTTGAAATCCAAGTTTAAAGATATAGTGCGATACTGGGTAGGAACAGATATTAATTAGAAGAATGCGATGGAGGGCATATTTCTTTTTGAAATCCAAGTTTAATGATATAGTGCGCAACTGGGTAGGAACAGATATTAATTAGAAGAATGCGATGGAGGGCATATTTCTGTTTGAAATCCAAGGATTTAGATATAGTGCGACACTGGGTAGGAACAGATATTAATTAGAAGAATGCGATGGAGGGCATATTTCTTTTTGAAATACAAGTTTAAAGATATAGTGCGCAACTGGGTAGGAACAGATATTAATTAGAAGAATGCGATGGAGGGCTTATTTCTGTTTGAAATCCAAGTGTAAAGATATAGTGAGCAACTAGGTAGGAACAGATATTAATTAGAAGAATGCGATGGAGGGCTTATTTTTGTTTGAAATCCAAGTGTAAAGATATAGTGCACAACTGGGTAGGAACAGATATTAATTAGAAGAATGCGATGGAGGGCATATTTCTTTTTGAAATCCAAGTTTAAAGATATAGTGCGCAACTGGGTAGGAACAGATATTAATTAGAAGAATGCGATGGAGGGCATATTTCTGTTTGAAATCCAAGGATTTAGATATAGTGCGCAACTGGGTAGGAACAGATATTTATTAGAAGAATGCGATGGAGGGCATATTTCTTTTTGAAATCCAAGGATTAAATATAGTGCGCAACTGGGTAGGAACAGATATTAATTAGAAGAATGCGATGGAGGGCATATTTCTTTTTGAAATTCAAGGATTAAATATAGTGCGCAACTGGGTAGGAACAGATATTAATTAGAAGAATGCGATGAAGGGCATATTTCTTTTTAAATCCAAGTTTTAAGATATAGTGCGAAACTGGGTAGGAACAGATATTAATTAGAAGAATGCGATGGAGGGCATATTTCTTTTTGAAATCCAAGTTTAAAGATATAGTGTGCAACTGGGTAGGAACCGATATTAATTAGAAGAATGCGATGGAGGGCATATTTCTGTTTGAAATCCAAGGATTTAGATATAGTGCGCAACTGGGTAGGAACAGATATTAATTAGAAGAATGCGATGGAGGGCATATTTCTTTTTGAAATCCAAGTTTTAAGATATAGTGCGCAACTGGGTAGGAACAGATATTAATTAGAAGAATGCGATGGAGGGCATATTTCTGTTTGAAATCCAAGTTTAAAGATATAGTGCGCAACTGGGTAGGAACAGATATTAATTAGAAGAATGCGATGGAGGGCTTATTTCTGTTTGAAATCCAAGTTTTAAGATATAGTGCGCAACTGGGTAGGAACAGATATTAATTAGAAGAATGCGATGGAGGGTATATTTCTTTTTGAAATCCAAGGATTTAGATATAGTGCGCAACTGGGTAGGAACAGATATTAATTAGAAGAATGCGATGGAGGGCATATTTCTTTTTGAAATCCAAGTTTTAAGATATAGTGCGAAACTGGATAGGAACAGATATTAATTAGAAGAATATGATGGAGGGCATATTTCTTTTTGAAATCCAAGGATTTAGATATAGTGCGCAACTGGGTAGGAACAGATATTAATTAGAAGAATGCGATGGAGGGCATATTTCTGTTTGAAATCCAAGTTTAAAGATATAGTGCGCAACTGGGTAGGAACAGATATTAATTAGAAGAATGCGATGGAGGGCATACTTATTTTTAAATCCAAGTTTAAAGATATAGTGCTCAACTGGGTAGGAACCGATATTAATTAGAAGAATGCGATGGAGGGCATATTTCTTTTTGAAATCCAAGTTTAAAGATATAGTGCTCAACTGGGTAGGAACAGATATTAATTAGAAGAATGCGATGGAGGGCTTATTTCTTTTTGAAATCCAAGTTTTAAGATATAGTGCTCAACTGGGTAGGAACAGATATTAATTAGAAGAATGCGATGGAGGGCATATTTCTTTTTGAAATCCAAGGTTTAAGATATAGTGCGCACCTGGGTAGGAACTGATATTAATTAGAAGAATGCGATGGAGGGCATATTTCTTTTTTAAATCCAAGGATTTAGATATAGTGCGCAACTGGGTAGGAACAGATATTAATTAGAAGAATGTGATGGAGGGCATATTTCTTTTTGAAATCCAAGTTTAAAGATATACTGCGCAACTGGGTAGGAACAGATATTAATTAGAAGAATGCGATGGAGGGCATATTTCTTTTTGAAATCCAAGTTTTAAGATATAGTGCGCAACTGGGTAGGAACAGATATTAATTAGAAGAATGCGATGGAGGGCATATTGCTTTTTGAAATCCAAGGATTTAGATATAGTGCGCAACTGGATAGGAACAGATATTAATTAGAAGAATGCGATGGAGAGCATATTTCTTTTTGAAATCCAAGTTTTAAGATATAGTTGGCAACTGGGTAGGAACAGATATTAATTAGAAGAATGCGATGGAGGGCTTATTTCTTTTTGAAATCCAAGTTTTAAGATATAGTGCTCAACTGGGTAGGAACAGATATTAATTAGAAGAATGCGATGGAGGGCATATTTCTTTTTGAAATCCAAGGTTTAAGATATAGTGCGCACCTGGGTAGGAACTGATATTAATTAGAAGAATGCGATGGAGGGCATATTTCTTTTTTAAATCCAAGGATTTAGATATAGTGCGCAACTGGGTAGGAACAGATATTAATTAGAAGAATGCGATGGAGGGCATATTTCTTTTTGAAATCCAAGTTTAAAGATATAGTGCGCAACTGGGTAGGAACAGATATTAATTAGAAGAATGCGATGGAGGGCATATTTCTTTTTGAAATCTAAGTTTTAAGATATAGTGCTCAACTGGGTAGGAACAGATATTAATTAGAAGAATGTGATGGAGGGCATATTTTTTTTGAAATCCAAGTTTAAAGATATAGTGCGCAACTGGGTAGAACAGATATTAATTAGAAGAATGCGATGGAGGGCATATTTCTTTTTAAATCCAAGTTTTAAGATATAGTGCGAAACTGGGTAGGAACAGATATTAATTAGAAGAATGCGATGGAGGGCATATTTCTTTTTGAAATCCAAGTTTAAAGATATAGTGTGCAACTGGGTAGGAACAGATATTAATTAGAAGAATGCGATGGAGGGCATATTTCTGTTTGAAATCCAAGGATTTAGATATAGTGCGCAACTGGGTAGGAACAGATATTAATTAGAAGAATGCGATGGAGGGCATATTTCTTTTTGAAATCCAAGTTTAAAGATATAGTGCGCAACTGGGTAGGAACAGATATTAATTAGAAGAATGCGATGGAGGGCATATTTCTGTTTGAAATCCAAGTTTAAAGATATAGTGCGCAACTGGGTAGGAACAGATATTAATTAGAAGAATGCGATGGAGGGCTTATTTCTGTTTGAAATCCAAGTTTTAAGATATAGTGCGCAACTGGGTAGGAACAGATATTAATTAGAAGAATGCGATGGAGGGTATATTTCTTTTTGAAATCCAAGGATTTAGATATAGTGCGCAACTGGGTAGGAACAGATATTAATTAGAAGAATGCGATGGAGGGCATATTTCTTTTTGAAATCCAAGTTTTAAGATATAGTGCGAAACTGGATAGGAACAGATATTAATTAGAAGAATATGATGGAGGGCATATTTCTTTTTGAAATCCAAGGATTTAGATATAGTGCGCAACTGGGTAGGAACAGATATTAATTAGAAGAATGCGATGGAGGGCATATTTCTGTTTGAAATCCAAGTTTAAAGATATAGTGCGCAACTGGGTAGGAACAGATATTAATTAGAAGAATGCGATGGAGGGCATACTTATTTTTAAATCCAAGTTTAAAGATATAGTGCTCAACTGGGTAGGAACCGATATTAATTAGAAGAATGCGATGGAGGGCATATTTCTTTTTGAAATCCAAGTTTAAAGATATAGTGCTCAACTGGGTAGGAACAGATATTAATTAGAAGAATGCGATGGAGGGCTTATTTCTTTTTGAAATCCAAGTTTTAAGATATAGTGCTCAACTGGGTAGGAACAGATATTAATTAGAAGAATGCGATGGAGGGCATATTTCTTTTTGAAATCCAAGGTTTAAGATATAGTGCGCACCTGGGTAGGAACTGATATTAATTAGAAGAATGCGATGGAGGGCATATTTCTTTTTTAAATCCAAGGATTTAGATATAGTGCGCAACTGGGTAGGAACAGATATTAATTAGAAGAATGTGATGGAGGGCATATTTCTTTTTGAAATCCAAGTTTAAAGATATACTGCGCAACTGGGTAGGAACAGATATTAATTAGAAGAATGCGATGGAGGGCATATTTCTTTTTGAAATCCAAGTTTTAAGATATAGTGCGCAACTGGGTAGGAACAGATATTAATTAGAAGAATGCGATGGAGGGCATATTGCTTTTTGAAATCCAAGGATTTAGATATAGTGCGCAACTGGATAGGAACAGATATTAATTAGAAGAATGCGATGGAGAGCATATTTCTTTTTGAAATCCAAGTTTTAAGATATAGTTGGCAACTGGGTAGGAACAGATATTAATTAGAAGAATGCGATGGAGGGCTTATTTCTTTTTGAAATCCAAGTTTTAAGATATAGTGCGACACTGGGTAGGAACAGATATTAATTAGAAGAATGCGATGGAGAGCATATTTCTTTTTGAAATCCAAGGTTTAAGATATAGTGCGCACCTGGGTAGGAACTGATATTAATTAGAAGAATGCGATGGAGGGCATATTTCTTTTTTAAATCCAAGGATTTAGATATAGTGCGCAACTGGGTAGGAACAGATATTAATTAGAAGAATGCGATGGAGGGCATATTTCTTTTTGAAATCCAAGTTTAAAGATATAGTGCGCAACTGGGTAGGAACAGATATTAATTAGAAGAATGCGATGGAGGGCATATTTCTTTTTGAAATCTATGTTTTAAGATATAGTGCTCAACTGGGTAGGAACAGATATTAATTAGAAGAATGTGATGGAGGGCATATTTTTTTTGAAATCCAAGTTTAAAGATATAGTGCGCAACTGGGTAGGAACAGATATTAATTAGAAGAATGCGATAGAGGGTATATTTCTTTTTGAAATCCAAGTTTAAAGATATATTGCGCAACTGGGTAGGAACAGATATTAATTAGAAGAATGTGATGGAGGGCATATTATTTTTGAAATCCAAGTTCAAAGATATAGTGCTCAACTGGGTAGGAACAGATATTAATTCGAAGAATGTGATGGAGGGTATATTTTTTTTTGAAATCCAAGTTTAAAGATATAGTGCTCAACTAGGTAGGAACAGATATTAATTAGAAGAATGTGATGGAGGGCATATTTCTTTTTGAAATCCAAAGTTTTAGATATAGTGCTCAACTGGGTAGGAACAGATATTAATTAGAAGAATGTGATGGAGGGCATATTTCTTTTTGAAATCCAAGTTTAAAGATATAGTGCTAAACTGGGTAGGAACAGATATTAATTAGAAGAATGTGATGGAGGGTATATTTTTTTTTGAAATCCAAGTTTAAAGATATAGTGCTCAACTGGGTAGGAACAGATATTAATTAGAAGAATGTGATGGAGGGCATATTTCTTTTTGAAATCCAAGGTTTTAGATATAGTGCGCAACTGGGTAGGAACAGATATTAATTAGAAGAATGCGATGGAGGGCATATTTCTTTTTGAAATCCAAGTTTTAAGATATAGTGCGCAACTGGGTAGGAACAGATATCATTTAGAAGAATGCGATGGAGGGCTTATTTCTTTTTGAAATCCAAGTTTTAAGATATAGTGCTCAACTGGGTAGGAACAGATATTAATTAGAAGAATGCGATGGAGGGCATATTTCTTTTTGAAATCCAAGGATTTAGATATAGTGCACAACTGGGTAGGAACAGATATTAATTAGAAGAATGCGATGGAGGGCATATTTCTTTTTGAAATCCAAGTTAAAAGATATAGTGCGCAACTGGGTAGGAACAGATATTAATTAGAAGAATGCGATGGAGGGCATATTTCTTTTTGAAATCCAAGTTTAAAGATATAGTGAGCAATTGGGTAGGAATAGATATTAATTAGAAGAATGCGATGGAGGGCATATTTCTTTTTGAAATCCAAGTTTAAAGATATAGTGCTTAACTGGGTAGGAACAGATATTAATTAGAAGAATGTGATGGAGGGCATATTTTTTTTTGAAATCCAAGTTTAAAGATATAGTGCTTAACTGGGTAGGAACAGATATTAATTAGAAGAATGTGATGGAGGGCATATTTCTTTTTGAAATCCAAGGTTTTATATATAGTGCCCAACTGGGTAGGAACAGATATTAATTAGAAGAATGCGGTGGAGGGCATATTTCTTTTCGAAATCCAAGGTTTTAGATATAGTGCGCAACTGGGTAGGAACAGATATTAATTAGAAGAATGCGATGGAGGGCATATTTCTTTTTGAAATCCAAGGATTTAGATATAGTGCGCAACTGGGTAGGAACAGATATTAATTAGAAGAATTCGATGGAGGGCTTATTTCTTTTTGAAATCCAAGTTTTAAGATATAGTGCGCAACTGGGTAGGAACAGATATTAATTAGAAGAATGCGATGGAGGGCATATTTCTTTTTGAAATCCAAGTTTTAAGATATAGTGCTCAACTGGATAGGAACAGATATTAATTAGAAGAATATGATGGAGGGCATATTTCTTTTTGAAATCCAAGTTTAAAGATATAGTGCTCAACTGGGTAGGAACAGATATTAATTAGAAGAATGCGATGGAGAGCATATTTCTTTTTGAAATCCAAGTTTTAAGATATAGTTGGCAACTGGGTAGGAACAGATATTAATTAGAAGAATGCGATGGAGGGCTTATTTCTTTTTGAAATCCAAGTTTTAAGATATAGTGCGACACTGGGTAGGAACAGATATTAATTAGAAGAATGCGATGGAGGGCATATTTCTTTTTGAAATCCAAGGTTTAAGATATAGTGCGCACCTGGGTAGGAACTGATATTAATTAGAAGAATGCGATGGAGGGCATATTTCTTTTTTAAATCCAAGGATTTAGATATAGTGCGCAACTGGGTAGGAACAGATATTAATTAGAAGAATGCGATGGAGGGCATATTTCTTTTTGAAATCCAAGTTTAAAGATATAGTGCGCAACTGGGTAGGAACAGATATTAATTAGAAGAATGCGATGGAGGGCATATTTCTTTTTGAAATCTATGTTTTAAGATATAGTGCTCAACTGGGTAGGAACAGATATTAATTAGAAGAATGTGATGGAGGGCATATTTTTTTTGAAATCCAAGTTTAAAGATATAGTGCGCAACTGGGTAGGAACAGATATTAATTAGAAGAATGCGATAGAGGGTATATTTCTTTTTGAAATCCAAGTTTAAAGATATATTGCGCAACTGGGTAGGAACAGATATTAATTAGAAGAATGTGATGGAGGGCATATTATTTTTGAAATCCAAGTTCAAAGATATAGTGCTCAACTGGGTAGGAACAGATATTAATTCGAAGAATGTGATGGAGGGTATATTTTTTTTTGAAATCCAAGTTTAAAGATATAGTGCTCAACTAGGTAGGAACAGATATTAATTAGAAGAATGTGATGGAGGGCATATTTCTTTTTGAAATCCAAAGTTTTAGATATAGTGCTCAACTGGGTAGGAACAGATATTAATTAGAAGAATGTGATGGAGGGCATATTTCTTTTTGAAATCCAAGTTTAAAGATATAGTGCTAAACTGGGTAGGAACAGATATTAATTAGAAGAATGTGATGGAGGGTATATTTTTTTTTGAAATCCAAGTTTAAAGATATAGTGCTCAACTGGGTAGGAACAGATATTAATTAGAAGAATGTGATGGAGGGCATATTTCTTTTTGAAATCCAAGGTTTTAGATATAGTGCGCAACTGGGTAGGAACAGATATTAATTAGAAGAATGCGATGGAGGGCATATTTCTTTTTGAAATCCAAGTTTTAAGATATAGTGCGCAACTGGGTAGGAACAGATATCATTTAGAAGAATGCGATGGAGGGCTTATTTCTTTTTGAAATCCAAGTTTTAAGATATAGTGCTCAACTGGGTAGGAACAGATATTAATTAGAAGAATGCGATGGAGGGCATATTTCTTTTTGAAATCCAAGGATTTAGATATAGTGCACAACTGGGTAGGAACAGATATTAATTAGAAGAATGCGATGGAGGGCATATTTCTTTTTGAAATCCAAGTTAAAAGATATAGTGCGCAACTGGGTAGGAACAGATATTAATTAGAAGAATGCGATGGAGGGCATATTTCTTTTTGAAATCCAAGTTTAAAGATATAGTGAGCAATTGGGTAGGAATAGATATTAATTAGAAGAATGCGATGGAGGGCATATTTCTTTTTGAAATCCAAGTTTAAAGATATAGTGCTTAACTGGGTAGGAACAGATATTAATTAGAAGAATGTGATGGAGGGCATATTTTTTTTTGAAATCCAAGTTTAAAGATATAGTGCTTAACTGGGTAGGAACAGATATTAATTAGAAGAATGTGATGGAGGGCATATTTCTTTTTGAAATCCAAGGTTTTATATATAGTGCCCAACTGGGTAGGAACAGATATTAATTAGAAGAATGCGGTGGAGGGCATATTTCTTTTCGAAATCCAAGGTTTTAGATATAGTGCGCAACTGGGTAGGAACAGATATTAATTAGAAGAATGCGATGGAGGGCATATTTCTTTTTGAAATCCAAGGATTTAGATATAGTGCGCAACTGGGTAGGAACAGATATTAATTAGAAGAATTCGATGGAGGGCTTATTTCTTTTTGAAATCCAAGTTTTAAGATATAGTGCGCAACTGGGTAGGAACAGATATTAATTAGAAGAATGCGATGGAGGGCATATTTCTTTTTGAAATCCAAGTTTTAAGATATAGTGCTCAACTGGATAGGAACAGATATTAATTAGAAGAATATGATGGAGGGCATATTTCTTTTTGAAATCCAAGTTTAAAGATATAGTGCTCAACTGGGTAGGAACAGATATTAATTAGAAGAATGCGATGGAGAGCATATTTCTTTTTGAAATCCAAGTTTTAAGATATAGTTGGCAACTGGGTAGGAACAGATATTAATTAGAAGAATGCGATGGAGGGCTTATTTCTTTTTGAAATCCAAGTTTTAAGATATAGTGCGACACTGGGTAGGAACAGATATTAATTAGAAGAATGCGATGGAGGGCATATTTCTTTTTGAAATCCAAGGTTTAAGATATAGTGCGCACCTGGGTAGGAACTGATATTAATTAGAAGAATGCGATGGAGGGCATATTTCTTTTTTAAATCCAAGGATTTAGATATAGTGCGCAACTGGGTAGGAACAGATATTAATTAGAAGAATGCGATGGAGGGCATATTTCTTTTTGAAATCCAAGTTTAAAGATATAGTGCGCAACTGGGTAGGAACAGATATTAATTAGAAGAATGCGATGGAGGGCATATTTCTTTTTGAAATCTATGTTTTAAGATATAGTGCTCAACTGGGTAGGAACAGATATTAATTAGAAGAATGTGATGGAGGGCATATTTTTTTTGAAATCCAAGTTTAAAGATATAGTGCGCAACTGGGTAGGAACAGATATTAATTAGAAGAATGCGATAGAGGGTATATTTCTTTTTGAAATCCAAGTTTAAAGATATATTGCGCAACTGGGTAGGAACAGATATTAATTAGAAGAATGTGATGGAGGGCATATTATTTTTGAAATCCAAGTTCAAAGATATAGTGCTCAACTGGGTAGGAACAGATATTAATTCGAAGAATGTGATGGAGGGTATATTTTTTTTTGAAATCCAAGTTTAAAGATATAGTGCTCAACTAGGTAGGAACAGATATTAATTAGAAGAATGTGATGGAGGGCATATTTCTTTTTGAAATCCAAAGTTTTAGATATAGTGCTCAACTGGGTAGGAACAGATATTAATTAGAAGAATGTGATGGAGGGCATATTTCTTTTTGAAATCCAAGTTTAAAGATATAGTGCTAAACTGGGTAGGAACAGATATTAATTAGAAGAATGTGATGGAGGGTATATTTTTTTTTGAAATCCAAGTTTAAAGATATAGTGCTCAACTGGGTAGGAACAGATATTAATTAGAAGAATGTGATGGAGGGCATATTTCTTTTTGAAATCCAAGGTTTTAGATATAGTGCGCAACTGGGTAGGAACAGATATTAATTAGAAGAATGCGATGGAGGGCATATTTCTTTTTGAAATCCAAGTTTTAAGATATAGTGCGCAACTGGGTAGGAACAGATATCATTTAGAAGAATGCGATGGAGGGCTTATTTCTTTTTGAAATCCAAGTTTTAAGATATAGTGCTCAACTGGGTAGGAACAGATATTAATTAGAAGAATGCGATGGAGGGCATATTTCTTTTTGAAATCCAAGGATTTAGATATAGTGCACAACTGGGTAGGAACAGATATTAATTAGAAGAATGCGATGGAGGGCATATTTCTTTTTGAAATCCAAGTTAAAAGATATAGTGCGCAACTGGGTAGGAACAGATATTAATTAGAAGAATGCGATGGAGGGCATATTTCTTTTTGAAATCCAAGTTTAAAGATATAGTGAGCAATTGGGTAGGAATAGATATTAATTAGAAGAATGCGATGGAGGGCATATTTCTTTTTGAAATCCAAGTTTAAAGATATAGTGCTTAACTGGGTAGGAACAGATATTAATTAGAAGAATGTGATGGAGGGCATATTTTTTTTTGAAATCCAAGTTTAAAGATATAGTGCTTAACTGGGTAGGAACAGATATTAATTAGAAGAATGTGATGGAGGGCATATTTCTTTTTGAAATCCAAGGTTTTATATATAGTGCCCAACTGGGTAGGAACAGATATTAATTAGAAGAATGCGGTGGAGGGCATATTTCTTTTCGAAATCCAAGGTTTTAGATATAGTGCGCAACTGGGTAGGAACAGATATTAATTAGAAGAATGCGATGGAGGGCATATTTCTTTTTGAAATCCAAGGATTTAGATATAGTGCGCAACTGGGTAGGAACAGATATTAATTAGAAGAATTCGATGGAGGGCTTATTTCTTTTTGAAATCCAAGTTTTAAGATATAGTGCGCAACTGGGTAGGAACAGATATTAATTAGAAGAATGCGATGGAGGGCATATTTCTTTTTGAAATCCAAGTTTTAAGATATAGTGCTCAACTGGATAGGAACAGATATTAATTAGAAGAATATGATGGAGGGCATATTTCTTTTTGAAATCCAAGTTTAAAGATATAGTGCTCAACTGGGTAGGAACAGATATTAATTAGAAGAATGCGATGGAGGGCATATTTTTTTTGAAATCCAAGTTTAAAGATATAGTGCGCAACTGGGTAGGAACAGATATTAATTAGAAGAATGCGATGGAGGGCATATTTCTTTTTGAACGGAAAAAAATACAAAACACAACTAAACGGATTACCACGGATTCGTCAACCAAGATACAGCTCCCTGTCGACCAACTCTGTAATTTTGAGACAGACCTCATGGAACTTATGAACAAAGTATCCTTTCACCGCAGAAAAAAACTCATTCCAACATCACCTAGACAAACTCATCAAAAACATTAACACTTCCAAATTAGGGTATGTCAAAGCTTATAAGACACATAACTTTTACAAAATCCACCAACATAAGTACCTAAAACTACTTAAAGAAAATATCACAAACTATAAAAAAATCAGATACAGACCTAGTCAAGTACATCAACTTAGATAGCAAAAATATCACTGACACACTCAAAATTAGCAACAGAATAGGAAAACTATCAAGTAAGAAGGCATACATTATACTTAAGGACCATGAACCTAACTTTGAAATAAGACCTCAAACGGGACTTATGAGACTACGAAGCCAGAAATAGGAAGAATAAGTAAAAGAATACTAGAAAGAATTAATTTACAAATTAAAACCAAATATTAACTAAATCAATCTATTAGATGGGTCAATAATATCCAAAACAAAAAGAAGGCAGCATTCATCCAGTTCGAGATTGAAAACTACTATCCTTCAATATCGAAAGAACTGTTTGACGAGGTCTTAGACTTTGCCTCACTACTCTCTGACCTACAAGCATCCGAAATGGAGATTATCAAAAAAATCTAGGAAAACAGTACTAATCAACCAAGACACCCAATGGACTAAGAAGAACCAACCCGGATCATTTAACCTCTCAATGGGATCTCTGGATTCAGTAGAAGCAACCGACCTAGTTGGTCTCTTCATTCAATATAATCTCACAAAACTATAGATAACAAAAACATAGGACTATATGGAGACGATGGCCTTATTCGTAGTTGAAAATTACAATGGCCCTAAATGCGAAAAATTGAAAAAAAAAAAAAACTTAACTAAAGAAATGAACACAATAGATCTAAAACTGGACATTAAGTCTAATGTAAAAACTGTTAACTTTCTCAACATAACTCTCAACCTCTCTAATAACTCATATGAACCTTACACTAAAGACAATACTTACCAACCCGATATACCCCCACTATCGAACCACCCAAAACATATCATTAAACATGTCCCTTCATCTATCGAAAAAAGACTTATTACTAATTCCTCTAAACTTGAAATATTCAACAAACATAAAACATTTTATGAAAATGCCCTTAAAGAAAGTGGCCACCCAAACACCATCTTTAATTACATTGAACCTAATCCATCTAATACCCCAAACAAGAAAAATAGGGCCAGAAAAATAATGTTTTTCAATCCCCCATTCAATATAATGGTTAAAACGAAAGTAGGCAAAAAAAATTCTTACAGCTAATAAACAACCATTTTCCTTCCAATCACACACTACACAAAATATTTAATAAAAACATAATTAAGCTTAACTATAGCTGTACTGATAACCTAGAACAAATAATCAAGGAACACAATAGGAAAATACTTAACAAATATGTATGGATATCTGTATGTATATATATGGAATTTTTTGTAAATATACCAGAAATACTATTGTCTTTAACGCATCTACTTACTTGTCTGTATGCGTGCATGTATCTTCATGTGTATATGGATGTACATGTGCGGGCAGGATTGGATCTATGTATATATCCCTATGTGTGTTTATGTATATCTTTCTATATACGCATGCATGGATATATGTGCTCATGGCTCGTGTGTATATACATGAATATATAATTGTATATGTATGTCTATGCGCGCATGTATGTGTATGCATGCATCTTCATGTTAGTGTCTGTATGTATATATGTATCTATATATATGTGCATGGTTGAACGTATGTATGCAGGTGTAGCTATATCTGGATTTATATGCATGTATGTGTTTGTATGTGTATATATGCCTATATCCACAATACACTTGACACTGAAAATAAAGTTAAGCATAACCACTGCCCAAAGCACTATGTTAGGAGCCCACCCCCTATATATATGAACTTAATCTTTAACCTCTAGACCTTTATACCCCATTTTAATTTTTTTCCTAGACACTATAAATTAATTCCTATCCAATAAACAAAGCAAATCAATATAGACCCCTACATATTAAACCAACAGCATGTATTTTGAACATATCTTACAATACATCTACTTAACCTCGCATTATTAACTACACCCGCTTATTTATTTATCCTTTATTTGTTTATTTATTTATCTATCTACCCTAACTTTACTTAGCTAGTATAAATATACATATATATATATATATGTCTATATATGTGTGTGTATTTATACTTTTATGAATATGTATATTTATGTAATTGTATATACGTGTATATGGGTACATGTGTGTGCATGCACATATGTGTGTATGTGTATGTACACCTACATCTTACTGGAGATCCATACATGTATCTTCATATGTATATATATGTGTATGTGCAGGCATGATTGGGTCTATATATATATATATATATATATATGAAATAAAATGGAGGTGGAAGGACCTGGATACTCAACGTTTCGCCCGATTTATGCGGACTTCTTCAAGAGGGATGGTCAATGACCATCCCTCTTGAAGAAGCCCGCATAAATCGGGCGAAACGTTGAGTATCCAGGTCCTTCCACCTCCATTTTATTTTATATCGTCGGATTTAATCCAGCTCAACAATCATATATATATATATATATATATATATATATATATATATATATATATATATATATATATCCTTATGTGTGTTTATGTAGATGTTTCTATGTGCGTGTGTATGAATGTATGTGCTCATGGGTCGTGTGTATATACATGAATGTACATTGGTATATCTATATTTATGTGTACATGTATGTGGTATGTGTTTGCGTACATCTGGGTGTTAATTTCTGTATATATGTGTGCATCTATGGGTATGCATGACCGAACGTATGTATACAGGTGTAGCTATATCTGAGTTTATATCCATGTGTGTGTTTGTATGTATATGCCTGTATCCACAATACATTTAACACTGAAAATAAAGTTAAATATAACCACTGCCAAAAGCATCATGTTTAGAGCCCACCCCATATTTACATGAACTTAACGATGCGTCTACCTAACCTCGCATTATCAACTACTTCCATGTATTTACTTATTATTATTTGTTTATCCTAACTTTACTTGGTATAAATATACACTTGTCTGTGTGTATATATATATATATATATATATATATATATATATATATTTATAAATATGTACATTTATGTATTTATATACATGTGTATATGGGTACATGTGAGTGTATATATGTATGTGTATATGCATGTAGGTAGGTATATGTACATCTACTACTTACTGGAGATCTATATCTCCACGTGTATATATATATATATATATATACATATATATATATATATATATATATATGTCTATGTATATATGTGAGTATGTATATGTGTATAGGAGTTGTGTGTATGTGTGTGTATGTCTACATATAGAGGCAGGTATATACATTGTTTATATATATGTGTATGTGCTTATGTGTCTGTATATGGATGTGTAGTAATGTACATATGTATGTATGCGGATTTTCGCGTGCGTTAGCGTATGTATTGATCCTTAACTACCTAAAAACAACTCATTGTCAATTGAAATGAACAAGTCGACCGACTTATAGCGACTACGAACATTTTAAATGGAACCTTGTACTTGTCAAACACAAGACCCCTACAAAAACCTTTCTCTCGCTCTATCTCCCTCTCTTTCCCTTTCTCCCTCCCTCTCTTTCTTTCTTTCTCTCATCTACTTCATATACCTGGCTGAACAAGCACAAAGCAGTCAAAATTTAAAACCAAAATTTGAAACTCCTCCCCCTCCTCACCCCTCTCTTTTTTCTTTACCATCCTCTCTCCACTCTCTTCCCTATATCTCCACCCACGCCTACCTGAATCTGCTACCTCCCCACACACAATACAATCTAATGTACTTTAACCTTCAAAACTGAAATATTACCGATACCCGTCTCTGTCCTCCCTTATCTCCTTCCCCCCTTTTTTTCCTCGTATTTCTTCTAAAACACTTTTTCAAATACTAACAACCATTTCTGTAAAGTCTGACACGGCTGTACGATCGTAAATATGGTCCAACATCCGAAACATGTAAGCAAACAGATAAAACGGTAATAAAAAAAATAAAACACATATTTGCTCTGCAATAGTATTGAGCACTCTCTTCAGGTTTCACTAATTACCAGTTTTACCATATATATATATATATATATATATATATATATATATATATATATATATATATATATATATATATATTTAAATATTTATTTAGTTTTCCTTTTCAAATAAAATATGTTTTAACTCTTTTTTCAAAGTGTTTTTTAACATGTTTTATTAACTATTTGCTCTCATATTTATATATATATATATATATATATATATATATATATATATATATGCACGTATATATATATATGCGCGCGTATATATATATATGCACGTATATATATATATATATAAGTTATATATATATAAATAAATACATATATAAATATGTATATATATTAATATATATAAATATATGAATATATATAAATATATATTTATATAAATATATAAATATATGAATATATATAAATATATATTTATATAAATATATAAATATATATTAATATATATATAAATATATATAATAGAACAACAAGAGTATGAAATGAAGTCACAAAACTATATATTGGTAGATATAGAATGGATCATTCATTGAATAATGGAATACAGGCAAAATTTGGGGAATAGAAGGGACTCTTTATGCCAGGGCATTTCGAAGCCTAACGCTTCTTATCAGAAGAGCAGAGAAGGTGCTAGGTAGCATGGGGGAGATGCGGCGTCTAGCGTAAGGTTCGTTAGGGATGAAAAAGATTAAGAGGAATTATAGAGTGTTGGAGGAAGCTTTAATGAATTCTAAATAAATAAGGAGAAGCTTATTATATATAGTATGATATATAAGAATATAAATTGTCTTTAACATAATATTGAGATTAAGGGGTAAATGTGTTATGGTTGAATAGGGGGTGTGTTGCTGCTGTGTGGTAATTTATTTTAACGGTTTATGGAGTGTCTATTTCTATGGAGCGGGTAATTTTTTATTAATTTGGTGGGGGGGTATGTAAGGTTGTAAAACTGAAAGGTAATATGCGGCAATATATTTATAAGTTTCTACTGTTATGATATATGGTGTATGATCATAAGGGGGCGGTTGGAGATTAGGGTGGCAATGACTATGAGTGCGTATAACTTGATGTAAAAGGTTAAGTATACATATTGATGTTAAAATGGGGAGTAAGGGAACCATAGCTACTTATGAGATTGGTAAAAATATACCAAATAATATTAGGGTGATTATAATAGTACGGAAGATAATAGTAATGACAATTATAATAATAGTAGTAATAATAAAGTTGGACATAAATTAGATGTAAAATTAAATATGAAAAAAAAATTTAATATTAAGAAAAATAAATAAAATAAAAATAAAGGCAAAATTAAAAGTAAGCATTAAATTTAAACATTAAATATAATGTTACCAATAGTAGTGATGAAATTAAATTCAAAATTACTGTTAATAACAGTGAAGATGGGGATAATAGTAGCAATTATGGTAGCAATGACGGGAGTGATAATAATGTTATCAATTATAATGAAGATTATAATTATAATAATGATGATAAGAACAGTAATAATAATAACAATAGTAATAGCGTAAAAAACAGTGCAGTAATAATAATGATAATGCTTCTCCCACCACCTCCAAACATCACCACAACCATTACCAATAATAATAATGTAAGTACTGTTAATATTAAATTATTAGGGGTGCGTAAAAGAAAAGGATACAGACAGGTGGTAGAGGGGTTAAAATAGAAGGAAATGGGGGTGAGGGGACTCGTATAAAATAAAGTAAAATAGGGAATATATATATATATATATATATATATATATATATATATATATATATATATATACATGTTTTTTATTTAATTGTAAGGTTAAAGTACAGAATATGTATAAAACACCCTCCCCTCTCCATGTTAAGAATGGCTTTTTAAATAATAACGTTATTATTTCAGCACGGATCTCTCTGTGCATGAATACCGATTAATGTTTTGTTCTTTGCTTTGCTTAAAAAAGGTTTTCTTAAAAAAAATACAGTAAACTGTATTTTTTTAAAGAAAACCTTTTTTAACAAAAATTGAAAGTACACGTTTTTTCTTTTTTTATTTACAGAAGTTGTTTTTATATAAGAAAATATGAATGCGTTTTCTTTATTAAAGAAATTTGGTACTCGTGCACTTATTGATCCGTGCTGAAATAATAACGTTATTATTTAAAAAGCCATTCTTAACATGGGGAGAAGAGGGTGTTTTGTACCTATTCTGTACTTTAACCTTACAAGTGGAAGTTCCTCTCTAGTGTGACGAAGACATATATCCCTATGTCCTTAGTCACATCAGAGAGGAACTTCCCAGACCCCCACAACCACCTAATGTTCTTGAACTCCAAAACTAAAGCATTACCGACCGACCAAGCACCCCGCCTCCCATCTTCCCCCTTTCTCTTTCCGCTTTTCTCGCACCCTCCCCTGACATCATTCATTCCTTCATTCCACCATAAACGAACTTTTCTGTAAAGTCTGAGGAGGCTACATAAGGGACAAAAAACGGTTGTGTAGCTGAAACAAAAATGTAAGTGAACAGAAAAAAACGGTAATAAAAAATTATATATATATATATATATATATATATATATATATATATATATATATATATATAAAATATGTAAACCCTCTGTATTGCTTCATTGCAGGTCAATATTTTCTTTATTTTAAAATTGTTATGGAACGCAAAGAAGTGAAATTTTGGTACACTGGAATAGCATAACGAAGTGCGTTATTTCACTGATTTTTGTGGAATTTGAATAAATATTTTGAAAGTAATGCTAACTTTTTTATTTTCTGGTAATTATCAGTGTGCATCACTTTATTTCAAGTATCTCAAAATGTATATTTTCGGTAAACAATATTCTAACTTCACATTTCCATTATATGAAATAAAACCTATCGAGTAACAACATTAACCAAAAACAAGAATGAATTTCACATTTTGTTTAAGCAAATATTTATCAACATAACTCCCATGCTTCAAAATCACTTCGCAGATTATTTCAGCCCAAAACAGCTCTACCTCCCTGTTGATGACAGAATCGATGAGGGGTAGGGAATCAAAGAGGACTCCAAACTTTGCCCCACCCATCTGGTACATCAAGGGTTGCTCTAGCCTCATCAGTGAAAATAACATTTTCCCAGCCGGTTTTAGTGTATTTCTGAGCCAAACGTTTTTCCTTATGAGTTGATTTAAAACTTATGCTTCTTGCAATTTTGTTTAAAACATTGCAGCCTGACTTTCTGGACAAGGAAGATATTCCAAACTTGTCAAATATTGCAGGACTGTTGCCGCCCGTCTGCTTGATAAGTTGAACGTGAATCTTTCTTACATCACGAGCAGAAACTGACTTTCTTGCGTTTTTGTCCTTCCTTGATTTGATATTTGGATTTTCAACGAATGAACACAATGTTCTTCGATCTCTTCCAAGCTCATTGGCTTGATCTATCTATCTTTCTAGGCATTCTGGGAGACCTGCAATGAAGTGATACACACTTAAAATTACCAGAAAATAGAAAAATTAGCATAATTTTCAAAATATTTGTTTAAATTCTACAAAAATCAGGGGAAAAAGGCACCTTGTTATGCTCTTCCAGTGTACCAAATTTCAATTCTCTGCGTTTCATAGCAATTTTAAAATATTGATCTGCAATAAAGCGATACACAGGGTTTATATATATACTAACATTTCAGCCCAGCGTTGCCAGGGTGTTTGGAGATATATGCTGAGCAAAAAAAAAAAACAAAAAAAAACAACGGTTAATTTTTTTTAACTTTAACCTCTATTATGGCCCCTTAACATTTATTGTTTTGGGCTCAACTCAAGTTATTAAGTTAGATCCATGTCCAAGGAACCTATATCTAAAATTTCAAGTGTTTAGACTCAAAATTGTCAGAGAAGTTTGGTAGAGTTCTCAAAGGTCAAATCGTTGAACTTTGACCCCTTTACAGCCAAATTTCTGGCCGAAAACCGATCACATCGATTTTCCCAAATCTCAGTACCCCGTATATCAAATTTTGAATCTGTAGACTAAAAATTGACAGAGTTATTGCGTAGGAAAATGTACACAGACATACAGACAGACAGACACACACAGAGACACGTTCACTTTTATAGATATATAGACTAGCATTTCGACCCGGCGTTGCCCTGGTGTTTGGAGGTGTATGCTGAGCAAAAAAAAAAAAAAAACAAAAAAAAAAACACAAACAAAAACGGTCAGTTTTTTTAAATTTGACCCCTATTATAACCCCTTAAGATTTATTGCTTTGGGCTCAAATGGAGTTATTAAGTTAGAGCCATGCCCAAGGAACCTATTTCTAAAAGTTCAAGTGTTTAGACCCAAAATTGTCGGAGGAGTTTGGTAGAGTTCTCAAAGGTCAAATCGTTGAACTTTGACTCCTTGACAGCCAAATTTCTGTCAGAAACTCGATTACAAAGATTTTACCAAATCTCAGTACCCTGTATATCAAATTTCGAGTCTGTAGACTTAAAATTAACAAAGTTATTGTGAAGGAAAATGTACACAGACAGGCAGACAGATACACAGACACGTTCACTTTTATAGATACTTGCATTTCAGCCCGGCGTTGCTCAGGTGTTTGGATGTGTATGTTGAGCAAAAAAAAAAAAAAACAGTGGTAGTAGGAAGGCAGGCTCGAACCCGTACCACACGGAGGAAAAGAACGGGGTAAAACCTAACGTTTATGCTGTTGCGACCACCACCAAACCGGAAGCGACATTTTTTTAAATTAAGGCTAGACAATCTAAAGGAGAGGATAACTTTAAAAAATATCGGCGAAAAAAGTAACCCTCCCCCCACCCCTGTAGAAAAGTGCCTAGTTGAAGGGGAAGATATTAATGTTTTTAACCAATTTTTCGATATTTATCGTATGAAATGTCGCACTTAAAACGATACTGATCTTGGTAAAATCCGTCGCCTCTATTGAAAGTTTAAGGCAGACATACAAATATACATACATACATACATTTATATATTGGTAACTAAAGATTTTCGACCCAAACTGATGAAAAAGCTTGCCCTATCTCTGAATACCCTTTATGTAAAATTTCAAATGTTTAGACCAGAAATTGTCTGAGTAATTTGGAAGAGACCGCAGAGGTCATTTTTTAAAAAAAAACTTTGACCCGTATTATGACCCCTTAAAATTTATTGTTTTGGACTCAAATCAAGTTATTAAGTTCCATATCCAAGGAACCTATATCTAAAATTTCAAGTGCGTAAACCCAAAATTGTCGGAGGAGTTTGGTAAAGTTCTAAAAGCTCAAATCGTTGAACTTTGAATCCTTAATCGCCAAATCTCTGGCCAAAAACCGATCACATCGATTTTCCCAAATCTTAGTACCCTGTATATCAAATTTCGAGTCTGTAGACTAAAAATTGACAGAGTTATGCGGAGGAAATGTACACAGACACGTTCACTTACTATATATATATATATATATATATATATATATATATATATATATATATATATATATATATATATAGTAAAACTGGTAATTAGTAAAACCTGAAGAGAGTGCTCAATACAATACAATCAAAGCAAATATGCGTTTTATTTTTTATTACCGTTTTATCTGTTTGGTTACATATGTTTCGGATGTTGGGCCATGTTTACGATCGTAAAACATCCGAAACATATGTAACCAAACAGATAAAACGGTAATAAAAAATAAAACATATATATATATATATATATATATATATATATATATATATATAGAGAGAGAGAGAGAGAGAGAGAGAGAGAGAGAGAGAGAGAGAGAGAGTTATTGCATAGGGAAATGTACACAAACAGACACAAATGAAATACATTGTATACTCCATAAACAATGCAAACCTGAAGGAGGACTATATAGAGATAATGCACTTTTCATAACTAATTCTACTAATAAAAATTATGAAAAAGCAATTAAAGCTCTACATAAATTATTTAAAAATTATGGACTTAGTATAAAAATCGACCCTAATAAAAAAATTGTTAATTTCTTAGACATAACCTTAAATCTTGAGAATTCTACCTTTGAACCCTATCATAAACCTAACCAATCACTACTACATGTCCACAATCAATCTAACCACCCTAAATCAATATTAAAATCGATAGTTCCCAATATCGCTTTAAGAATTTCTAGACTGTCTTCTACTAAATCCATATTTACCAAAAATGAAAAATATTATAATGAGGCCCTTAAAAACTCTGGATATAATTCACAAATTAAATTCATAAATGAAAATGATAGAAACATAAACTGCATTGAAAATAAACCTATTAAGAGCGTAATAACATATAATATGGCAATGTCTTCCCGTATACGAGTTAAGAAAAATAACCAAGAGACAAAAAAAGATAAAACCAAACCACAAATATTAGATAATAATACAAATAAACAGCAAACCAAAACCCGTAAACGTAAGAATAGACACAAGGAGATCCTATGGTTCAACCCCCCATATTCCAAAAACCTAGAAACATAGCCAGAGAATTTTTTAAAATATTAGATAAGAACTTTAAAGCCCCCCATAGATATAATAAAATTTTCAATAAGAACACAATCAAAGTCTCTTACTCTACTATGCCTAACCTTCATCAGAAAATAATTAGCTCTAATAATAAGAAAATTAATAAACTACAAAATACAACTATACAAATTACATCGGACTGTAACTGTAGGAGAAAAAATAAATTTCCCCTACAAGGCTCATGTAAAATTAAAAATGTTATCTATAGCTGCACAGTATCAAAAACTCCAAATCTACATGAACCTATTAACAGCAATAACTCAACTACCAGATTAAATAATAACACCAACTTAAACCAATCTACCGATCAATTACTAATCAACCCACCATATAATAATCCAACAACAGACCTAACGGAAAATAATCACGACAAGCAAGAGGTAATATATTTTGGTTCCACATTTGACCTAATAAAACATAGAATTTCAACGCACAAACATTCTTTTAAAAATAACTCTCTGTCAAACCAAACTACTCTATCCAACTATATTTGGCAACTAAAAAACAGCAATATTTCTTTCAACTTAAAATGGCAAATAATTGAGACTTGCAAATCATATAAACCAGGAGATAAATTTTGTGCACTATGTACAAAAGAGACCCTAAAAGTTTTAAAATATGAAGATATAAAAAATACAACCAAACTATTAAATTCCAGACAGGAGCTTATGACATGTAGTCATAAACGTTGGTTTAAATTTAATAAATATAAACTACCTTAAATCATTAAAAATTACTTATTAGTAAAAATAGATTACAATCATTATTATTTCTATTATTATTATTATTATTATTTTTTTTTTTTTAATAAATTAAGTTAGACTAATTATCTCCCTTACACCCGTCAAATAAATAATAAATAAAGTAAAGAAAACATGACAATTATCTCCCCTTAAAATATGTAATACTCTCTATATATAAACCGTAGCGTCTTTAAATCAAAAATACGCTAACGGAAACAATTTATTGCACGAGCTAGGTTTATTTATGGTGTCTTTTAAATTCAATAAAAACCCTTCAAAATTTGCTGATGAGGAGACCTTGCTTACCAAAAAACTATATATAATTATTCTACATAACTTGATGTATACCACAATAAAAAGCATTGTTTTCCGAAACGATCGTACAGATAATTGATTTTGTTGTTGTTCCTTCTTATGAAACGGATTTTTAATTTAACTAAAATTTGATTTTTAAATTTTAAATTATAAATCACATTACTTAATACTTAATATATATATATATATATATATATATATATATATATATATATATATATGTAAAAGTGAACGTGTCTGTGTGTGTGTCTGTGTACATTTCCCTACGCAATAACTCTGTCAATTTTTAGTCTACAGACTCGGAATTTGATATACGGGGTACTGAGATTTGGGAAGAAATTGGCCAGAAATTTGGTTGTAAAGGGGTCAAAGTTCAACGATTTGACCTTTGAGAACTCTACCAAACTCCTCCGACAATTTTAGGTCTAAAAACTTGACATTTTAGATATAGGTTCCTTAGACATGGATCTAACTTAATAATTTGATTTGAGCCCAAAACAAAAAATATTAAGGGGTCAAAGTAAAAAAATATTACTGTTTTTTTTTTTTTTTTGCTCAGCATATATCTCCAAACACCCTGGCAACGCCGGTCACCCATTGCTAGTATATATATATATATATATATATATATATATATATATAAGATAGATAGATGCATATATATATACATATATATGCTTAAATATATTTACATATATATACAGATATACATATAGATATTTTTACATGTTCGATCCGTTTCCGAGCGTTTTGGGTTTAACTTTAATCCTAACACTCAGACTTGTGTTTAGTTTTTGCTGTACTGGCTTGTTCAACGGGCAGGGCAGTCCACCATTGAAGTAGCGCTGCCCTATTGTCTCTCATCAAATATCAGACCTCTGGAAGGCTTCCATATGATATTGAGTCGGGTATAGGAAAAAGAAAGAAAACCTGTATTCGCATTAGATCTTCCGTGTTATTGGCAGAAATAAGAATAGCAGCGTTTCGGCAGGCTAGCAGAAAGATACAACAAAGCGAGAAAAATGGAAATAAGCACACAAAAATCCAGATAGTTGAATTTTATCATTTTTTAGGGATCGGTTTTTATTTTTCTGTCGAACAATTAACAACTAAACGATGCTGTAATAAAAACATGTAAAAAATAAATAAATAAAAATAACAAAAAATGCTTCAATATTTCTAGTATCTGATGTAGATACCATCTGAGTGTAAAGAAAGAAAGCCACAAGAAAGATTATAACAAAGTAGATATTGAATAACATGAGTGCAGACTTGTAAGAATGCGTTGCAAGAAAACACGGAAACGGTCAAGGAGGTACCTGTTCATGAATTTATTTATAGTGAGTTAAGCTTGCACTGCACACAATCCACTTTTCTAGTATGGTATAGTTCTTGGTACTTGTGCATACTTTGAACCAGATGTAACTCAGCATCCGATCGGCTTTGCTCGGAACATGACGTCATGCACTTGGGTTTGATTGTAATCTGATGTTAGATGTCAATTAGCCAATCAATGCGCAGATGAAATTTTCAAAACAAATTGGAAGAAGCTGTAGCAGCCGACACCTGCTACAAATCACAGGCAAGAGCTACTTCTCTTGACGAGATTTGAAATCCATTTCTCCTTGGCTTGTCCAATCATAAGCCAGCTCTCAATCACGTGACCGAGTATATAAAAGGCGAAATCACGAAACTTCAATCTTCTTTTTCGATGCTTTGCCCAAAAGCAGACATCGCCAGTGGTTTCGGCCACCCCCCGACAGAGCGTGAGTACTACGAGCTAACAATGGCTCTCTTCTAACTCACATTTCCACGTGCTGCACCCACACGAACATTCTTTGTCATGCTAAAGAACATACAACTCACACTCACCCACAACAACGCGCAAACACACTGAATACCTTTGCCCTTTCTTTCTCCTTTAACCAGCTTCCTCTGTTCCGGCGACTACTAGTATAAACACTTGTATGTGTAATAAATTGCGAACAGACGGGCTTACCTGACAAACGCTCGAGGTGTGCACTCTGCAAAGCGGGCACGTCCAAAGAAAAATGGCAAGATGGCGGCGGCCGGTTAATATTGCCAAGTAATCACGCAAAATCTCGTGTTCTTTCGCACACACGAGAGTTCAGCTTAGCATAAAAACGGGTCACTGTGAGCAAGAAGGGAGAAGGAAAAACGTAGTCAAGACAAAGACGACGCTTCTGACGACTGAGAAGAAAAAAGAAGAAAAAGAGCAAGTAGAAGAGGAAGAAGAGAACGATACATGAGAAGACGAGGTGTGTGCGGTTTTGAGTAAATCGAAACAGACAGAAAAAAAACTCTGATTACATTGTAAACTGAACTGTTCTCTTCTTCAATCAGCCGGCATGATATTAATTCTCTTTTTCAACGAACTCTTCATGACTACTATAAAAACATGTGCAGTATGAACACTGAACTCTCTTACTAATGCTACTAACGAAAATGACAAATAAAGTTTGTTTATTAAAAGTTAAAATGGGACTTCCTTTCGTTGTCTTCATTATCGGCTAAAAAGCAAAAAAGAAATTTTTTAATTCAATAAGACGCACACTTGTGAAACATTTTTTCTGTGAACTGTCTACCCCTCCTCCAAAATAATAATGGATATTTCCCGTTTGGAGAAAGTTTTGATGACGCCAGAACTAACGGTATCATACTATCAGGAAAAAAAAATTAATTGCAACCCCCTCCCAAAAAAAAAACCTCCATTTCCTGTGGCGAAATGTGTATCATCGCAAAGCAAAAATCTGTGAAGGATGACTGTAGTCATGCACCTCACATATTCAATGATCTCCATGATTAGGCAGCAAAGTTTGGCATTTCCTACATGCTCTCTTGAGCTTCGCTCGGTCTATCTTCAAAGTGTTCTGTGCCCCTGTATATCAGTGGCTTCCACTGCTTGCGATCATATGCTAGCGACTCCCAACTGTCAACAGGAACATGAAAGCTCACCAGACTTTCCTTGATGCTATCACAAAAGCGTTTTTTGGGCTTGTGGTGTGGTCTTTTGCTAAGAAGGAGCTCACCATAGGACAACTGTTTTATCTCGATAATTTCCACAATCAGACCTTGCCCCTTTTCCTTTGTACAACATAGTCAGGATGACATCTTGGGCAACCGGGTCATCCTGCCATACCAACAGTATGCACATTGACACCACTATGTTTCAGCAGCTCAACACGAATGCCATCCAACCCAGGGGCTTTGTTCAAGTTTATCTGTTTAATGCAGTCAACTGTTTCCACAAGAGTCAGTTCAGCATCAAGTACCGGACAAAAGGAACATTGAAAGATACTTTCTATTGCATCAACATCAACATTGGAAGGGTTGTGAAAAACATCATGAAAGTATTCATGCCATCGATGCATAATTTCATCTGAGGTTTTCAGCAAGGTTTTCCCATCTTTTGCCAGGAGTGATGTAGTTGAAGAGGATTTCGAACCATAGGCCTGATGAAGAAAAGTGTAAAATGTCTTAACATGTCTATGATTGTAGGCAGTCTGTATCTCCCTGGAGAGCCGACCACTGTTGCAATATTTTTAACTAATGAGGGTATAGTTCCTCACAGTTGGGAGATTCTATTTATAAACGATGCTGCTAGGAACTGACGAATCAAATTAATTCACGTTCCATTACCAACCAATCAGAAACCAAAATTGCTCCATAAAAATTAAACCTTTTCTTTAGCAACCTTACATGTGTTTTATTCGTGTCAATTCGGGAAGAATTTTTTGCTCTGTGGCTTCCAACTGTCTATTGAGAACCAATCATCTCCAGGACTTGTGTAGAACAACTAACCATCGAAAACTGTTCTGAAACTAAACTGTGGCTTACAATTCAAGAGATTATGAGCCCATCACGCTTCCACTGTTTTCTTTTTTGGCACACACAACAATGAATCTTTCTCTGCACAGAAGTGGGCAGTTAAAGTTGGCCTATTCAGGGGTGAAAAGTTGAGAAGTTTCAAATAAGCTTCCTGCTTCCTATCACTCTGAATGTTAATTAGATTGGAGTTATCAGCAAACCAATCTTGATATCTGAAAACTTTCAATCCAAGAGCTTCAACACATTTTTTGGTATATTGTATCTGTTACTCTCTCCCAATCACAATCTGAGAAATCAACCTGGTTAAAAGCAGATTTTAAGTAGCTTGAACAACTGGATCATTCAATTTGGAGACATCAATACGCTTAGGCACTTTGACTCCATTAAAACGGCTTTTCTTGGGAACTACAATTTGGAGATTAGCTCTGACCATAAAATTATCAGTACCACACATTACTCTAACTTTGCAAAAAATTTCCAAGATCACCGTATGTAATCAAGAAAATTGCCATGTTTAGACTGGGAATGGAACTAGGTCTCCTTGTTTTTCTGCTAAGTAAAAATTTTGATTATTTAGTTCACTGCAGAGCTAGAGGAGCAACATACCATTTGAATTCACTCTGCCAATGCCATATAGACCCAGTGAAGACCAAGTCTCATTGCCTTATCTGACCTGTTCAAGAACCACCAAACTATCAGCACTTAGCAAACCGGTAATAACAGATCTTTGCATATGATAAAAAGTAGTAATATTGTCTTCAGACAAGGTAAGAGTTGGCGCATAGACAGAAAGAACATCCATGTAACGACCTGCAGTAACGGGAATTTTAAATTTCATTGCACGGTTATTTATGCCAACTGACTGCTCGATTTTGTCAATTAAGGAGTTCTTAACCGCAAAGCCCACACCAGCCTCACGCCTCTCCTTTTCAGATCTACCAGAACAAAAGATTGTGTAGCCTTATTCCTGCTCAACTAGTTGATCCTCACCTGCGAAACGCGTCAGAGAGTGCAGTAATGTCTACATTGTATCTTTGCAATTCTTTAGCCAAAATTGCAGTCTTCCATTCTAGTCTTTTACCATTGTCAATAAGTGTTCTCACATTCCAGCAACAGAGTTGGAGTGAGTGTCGTCTAGGATAATATCTTCTGTTCCTGCTAATATGGATAGCCGTCAGCTATAGGTTGCTGACTGGCAGTTCAAAGGCAGCTTTGTTTAGGACACATTTTCTTGTCCCCTCCCAAATTCTTGCATGAGCAGTGCTATTCTGAAAAGACAGTACAGTCCCAAAAAGCACACAACTGCCTAAGTATTGTTGCAAAAAGAGATGTTAGAATAGGTAATTTGTTGCCTGCGTGCATATCAGTTATTATATGCTTCCAGCTTGTCAGGACTACGTGCATCACAACTTTTCCAACACCACAGGACTTTTTTTCATAGAGAAATGTCTGAGGGAGTATCTGTACAAAGATGTTATTACAGAGTTTTAGCTTTGTATGACAGCTAAGTCTCGCTCTTGGTTCAAAATGTTGAGATCCAGCATAAAGCAAAAGCAAGGTGTATATATATATATATATATATATATATATATATATATATATATATATATATACACACATATATATACATACACATATATGGACATATATATATACATACACATATATGGACATATATATACATACACATATATGGACATATATATATACATACACATATATGGACATATATATACATACATATATGGACATATGTATACATACACATATATACATACATATATGGACATATATGTATACATACGCATATATACATACATATATATGCACACATATATACATACATATACACATATACAAACATATTTATATACATACATATATAAAACCTACATATATATACACACATATATATATATGTATATATATATATATATATATATATATATATATATATACACATATGTATATATATATACACATAGATATATACATACATGTATACATATATGTAATTACACTGAACTTCTTATATAAGGATTCATGTATTATAAGTAAATATATTTCTACAGAAATATATATATATACATATATACATATATGTATACATATATGTAATTACATTGAACTTCTTATATAAGGATTCATATATTATAAGTAAATATATTTCTACAGAAATATATATATATATATATATATATATATATATAATCTGCTCCATACGTTGAGTTGTGTGATATATTTAATCCTTGAACATGTTTGAAAGGTAGGAAATTAAATTCTCACCGAAAAACATCGCTTTTCCGAATCATAAGTCTTATATTATGGATTTGATTCAAGCTACAAATTCATTTATAAAAAAAAAAAATCCGTCAAAAAGTTTTTCAACATCACCCTTTGAAGGAAATTGTAAAAGCACTTGTTAACCTACCACCAACACATGTGGATCCGCCGGAATATAACGAAACATCCGATCTAATATGTGAAGATAGAACATACGCCAACTTTTATAAATTAAAGTCTATGAAATACCCACCTGTAATTGCAGCACTAGACGATTTTGAACACGATATGTTCAATTTAATTAAAAACTTAAAAATTAAAAAGAAATCGGAATTTATGAATCCAGAAATAAATAAACCATTAAAAAATACGTTACAACCCCAACTTAATAGTTCCTGCTGATAAGACTATGAACATTTATAGCATGAGTTTTAACACTTACAACAATTTAATCATGAATGAACTGAAAAAAATTATAAATTTGCAAATGAAGAAGATATCCATAACATAAATGCATCTGCCCTGAACATTTGCTCCCAAATTAACATACAGAACAATATTAAAGTCTACACTCCAAAATGCCCTAGATTTACTTTGAAGGACCACAAACCTGACTTTGAAATTAACCACAC
>NC_136523.1:66285619-66288119 GCF_053919585.1 Euprymna scolopes | reverse complement strand
ATGTCCGCTCTGTGCATGAATTTTTTGTATTTGACATGGGTCGATTGCAACTGCACAAGATCGAGCAGTAATCTCCATTCCAATCTTCGCGGCTTCATACCATTTGTGAGGTACACGGGTCAGTTGGTCAGCACGATTACAATGTGATGGCACCAGAGTGACGCTCAGTGATAGCCCATACTCAGATACCAGGTTTTTTAGCATGTCTAGCCTTCTCCGTATTAACATTTCGCTTGCTGCCTTGGTACGGATTCGTGTCCGTCCTGAAAGTGTGTCAGACACCCAGTGGTAGACACAGAGAGAATCTGTGTACAAGGTCAACTTCTTAGACTGCCACTGCAGGGCCAGATTTACCCCCTTTACAACAGCGTCCAGCTCTGCCAGGTTGATATGCTGAGAATCTGTTACGGGCCGCAGCCAACACACATCCTCGAACACGTTTCCTCCTTGCTCCAACAATACTCCCAACGCCAAAGAACTGGCATCAACCCACACACCTACGTTGTCTCCGTTAACACACCACCGCCCACAGGCAGGGTCCTTCTTGTTCACTCTCTCCAGTGTCTCTTTAATCATCAGAGTTAGTAGGACATCATCGGATATGTCATCCCAACCCATGGTTGTTAAATTTGCTCTGCGTTTAATCACACCAACAGCTGCGCGGAGCCAGCCACAGACCGGTAAGTGACCAACAAGTTTTCCACACCAAGAAAAAACGGTCCGCCTTGTAACGAGGTTGGGGATGCTTGGAATTTCACTGCCACGCCTCCATTGTAGGGTGCCGTCTTCTTCATAAACATCCAATCCCAATACACGTGCTCCTTCCCTTAAACGTTCGGGATTCTTGCATTCCAGACCAAACTGAGCCAACTTTTCTTTGACACACGACGCAGACTGTACATCTTCATTGACGTATACGTCATCAATGTAAGCTGACGTTGAGTCCCTCATGGGCTTTTCTTGGGACAATACTGTGTTGACAATAGTCTTCATGATCTGTGGTGCCACATTTAAGCCAAAGCCAAGGCGTGTAAGGCAGTACCTCTGCCCCTGGAACCAAACTGTCTGGAACGGCCACAACGTCTCATCAACTCGCACCTGTAAATAGGCTTTTCGCAAATCCAATATCGAGACATTAGTGCCTTTCTGACGCCATTCCTTCAACTTACTGGCGCATACGTCAGCATCGGCAGTGTAGTCTTCAATATGCTTGTTAAGCTCCCTATAGTCCAGCACGGGCCGTACTTTCGACTTGTTATGCTGGACTACTGCCATCAAGGGTATTAGACCCTTGAGAGGCCCAAGCTTGTCCTCAGGGTAGGGGATTAACCAGCCATCTTGGATCCACGCCTTTAGTTCCCTTTCGTATTCTGCTCGGGCCTCACTGGGTATAGGGTACTCTGCAACTCCATTCTTGAGTTTAGTCGGTGGCATTCCCTCGGTCCACTTCCAAGATGCAATCCAGGCCCTCTTGCGCGAGTCGTAGTCCACTGTAAAATCCGGCCGATCGATATGGAGCGCTGCACACACTGGGGCCTCCAAGAATCGTACCTTTCCATCCCGATGAATTGTGACTCCCCCCAGCGCCTTGATGGCATCGTATCCGAGCAACAGGTCAAACCCCAGGAGATTTCCTTGGGTCACGAGCACATTGATCTTAGTGGCTGCACCGGTGTCCGTGTAGATCTTGACAGTTCCAGCTCCACAGCATGTCTGGGTCTCGCCTCCTATCGTGGTGACTTTGATCTTCCTCTTAGTCCAACTTGGACACAGCCTGACGCTCACTATAGTATGCGAACAGCCTGAGTCGAGAAGTGCTGAGCAGGGTATCCTGTTTACGTTGACGGTCATCACTGGTTGCGCCTTGTTCAAATTTTGCTCGGGAGCAGGGTGGCGCTGACGTCCTTTCCCCTGATACGTTTCCCGCACAGTTTTGGGCTAGATGCCCCAAACCGCCACACTTAAAACAGCGCACACGCCCCCTGTTGGTGCAATTCCTTGCAAAATGTCCGCGTCGGCCGCAGCGAAAACATTTCCCATTGCTTGCAGGGTTCTGATTCGGAATCTCCTGAGCGCCAATCTGGCCTGTCTGTGTCGCCATCACAACTGGTTCCCCCAGGTCCTCCTCATCTTTGATGATGGCTCGAGCACGTTCCATCAAGTGTTCCATGGTCGTTGTTGAAACGCTGGTTGAAGCTCTCAGTAGCTGCTTCACCCGAGTGGGAAGGCCCGCCACAAACGCATACGCGAGCGTCCGCTCCGACACCCCTCCACCGAACAGAACTGCAAGTTTCTTTAACTCAGCGAAGAAAACGTCCACGCTTTCCTCCGGTAGAAGTTTTCGGGAAGCAAATTTTTCATAGGCCGTACAAGGATCCATGGCAAATGCCTTGTACAGCGCAGCTTTAATTGCGGTGACATCTCCCTTTTCGGCAGCACTGAGTTGCTGATATACACTCAAGGCACCCCCAGCCAATCTCAGGGGAATCAGTGTGTACCC
>NC_136523.1:66150619-66283119 GCF_053919585.1 Euprymna scolopes | reverse complement strand
CATATATATACATATATATCTACATATACATACACATAAACATGTATACATATTTATATATATATATATGTACATATATATATGCGTACATGTATACATATATACATACATATATGAAGATAATTGCTGCATCTTTCCAGATGATCGCCGTCACATTGAGTTCTCCCAATCTTGTCGTCCATGCCATCTCAGATAAGTCTGCACTCCTGCCGCAGATTTTCACATCTTGCATCAGATGTGACATACAAATTGAGCAATTTCCATCGAGTTGACTTCCTCTGGAGGTTGAAGGGTATTCCTATGGACAATCACATGTCTTCTCAAACCAGCAGTAAACTTACAAACTTTGCTGCATATTAAACAGATCGTTTGGTTCAGACTAATACGTGTAAAGCTGATCTGAACAGGTGTTTTGTGGGACAAGGTGGTTGACGTAGCCAGCTTTTGACAAAAGCACACGTTTACAAGTGTCGCATTTCCAGCTCTGTGTGTCGACGTAGCCAGCTTTTGACAAAAGCACACGTTTACAAGTGTCGCATTTCCAGCTCTGTGTGTCATGGTTAAGACCATCAATTAAACATTTGCGAAGCTCTTGCTTCAGATTGCTGTGGGCCTTCTTTTTTTTTTTTTTCTACATAGGCATCACCACTGATCAAGGCCAAGATGCCACTGAAAGATAAGGGTTAAAGAGTATACAGTAGAAATTGGACAATATAATAGTCGTTAGTAACGGAAATTTGTTAACTTATATGGAACAGCTCATAAAAAACTTGTTTACATTAGACTGGAAAGCAGGAAAACGGAAGACAATTCCATAGGCGTGCAGTTCTAAGAAAGAGGTTTTGTTCATGGAATCTACGTTTAGGTTTAGGCACAGATAAAGAGTGGGGGAAATTAGTGATAGTGTTTTCTGCTAGACGGATGTTTCTTGTGCAAGTTTGGCGATGGGGGACCATAGAATGGAGCTCAACCGAGCACTTGCCATGAAAATAGCGATAAAGCAGAGACAAACTTGCAACATCTCTTCTGTGAGAAAGAGATTGCAGAGAAGAGAAAAGGACATCCCCTATGAGGCTACAAAGTCTGATTTTAACTCTATCATGGCAGGATGTCCTTTCTAGCAGCTCCTGCCCAAGTGTGGCAACAGTACTCCATCCTAGGACGTACCTGGCTCTTATATAGATAGAGAATTGCATTAGCAGTGAGATATCTACTGTATCGATAGAAGGATCCCACAAATTTTTCTAGCGGCCTTGGCAACGGATTTAATGTATGTGTTCCATTTAAGATCAGAAGTAAAGCTCAAGCCCAGAAGCTTGTCAAAACATGAGGCCTCCCCAAGACGAGAGCCATTCATTTCAATTGATGCCAGATGGGGATCAGAGCATTGATGATGTAAAGATAAAAGCTTGGTTTTAGATGAATTAAAAGTAACAAGCCACCTCTTTCCCCATTGTACCACATGCTCAAGATCAGAGGAGATCTGCTTTCTTTTCCCTAGAGCATCACAACTTTCACGTACAAGTTTTCGCCACTTCGGCCTTTGTAGAGTAAGTTCTTCCCATGTGTCGATGTTGATTTGTAATTCTTTCAAATTATTCTTTGTAGAGTCCCTGAACCTCTTTCTAGGCTTGTGTTGAGGGCGCTTGCCATTTTCCAGCTCCCTGTAAAAAATTTGTTTTGGCAGCTTACAATCTTTCATTCAAACCAAGTGGCCCACCCAACGCATGTGAGATCTGATTACAAGGGTCTCAACACTAGAGCAAAATGCTCTCACAAGGACTTCCGTATCAGGTACTTCTGCTTGCCACTTGATGTTTAAGATATGTCTCAAGCATTTTTGGTGAAATCGTTCAAGCCATTTAATGTGCCTTTGATGCAATGTCCAGGTCTCTGATGAATACAACAGTGTGGTTAGCACACAGGTCTTGTAAACACAGATCTTATTCCTCTCTGTGATGCCACGATCAGACCACACACTATTCTTCAACCTTCCAAAAGCTACATATGCCTTCTGAATTCGCCTGTAGATTTCAGTGTCGAGACAGCCATCCCTCGACAGATAACTACCAAGGTACACAAATGAATCAACTACTCCCAGTCTAGCACCACAGACCATGATGTTCGGCTCCACGTATGACTGGCCCGGTATAGGAGTGAACATCACCTTCGTTTTAGACGGACTGATCCTCAGACCAAAAGCAATGCAGGAGTCAGCAAAGCTATCCATTATATGCTGCAACAAAAAAACAGCATCATCTCATACAGTAACTCCTTGACCAAGACATGATGTAGCTTGGTTCTGGCATTAAATCTTCTAAGATTAAAAATGTGACCTGTGGTTCGAAACTTTAACATGACACTTCTATCGCAATCTAGAAACGCATGAGCAAGTAGAGCAGCAAAATATATAGAGAAAATAGTAGGGGTATCACCTTGTTTGACACCATTGTCAACTGGATTTCATCAGACAATTTTCCGTTAAACGAGACTTGAGCTTTCATATTCCTGTGCAGTTCCTTGAATATTCTAACAAAGGTTGGAAGACACCCTACTTTCTCTAAGATTAACCAGAGAGCACCCCTAAAGTATACTCGTCTTATGGGCTCTGTCAGTACTTAAAGACTGACCTGGATGTACGGTGTGTAACAGCTGCCAGGAACCTGACAACGGACCGACAGTTAGCCTTCCTACGACAACTGACAAGTAAGACATTACACGAACCGAGTCCCGACATTGATGAAACAAAACTAGCAAACAAGGCTGACAGTCTCCGAGGTCAGAAGTATGACTTCATAAGCAAAATCATGAAACGCACCAACTCGACTGACCTCGGGGACATTATGCTGTATTGCACACAAACAGCAAAATCTACGACACGCACCACTTGGCAGTCAATACACAAGAACACCGCAAACCTGTCCAACATCATAGCCACAGCAGCAGCTGATGTCCAGATACAAAGCAGAGTGACTTCGATACATGTACAGATCTGAGAAAAGAAAGAACTCTTCAGCAGCATGACCTACCAGTACTGGCCCGTCCAATGTTCACTAGACATATGACGAATGGCCAAATTTTCATCAAATAGACACGGACGACTTTGCCACTGCCAGTTTTGAAGTCTGCCACAAAATTCGACCTAAAAAAAACGCACTACATATAACAGGACCGTCCAAATCCGGAAAATCGTACATACTACACAGCATCTGTAACGGGTTGATGAACGCAGGAAGAATGTGTTGTCAGGCCAGCAACAACTTCATGTTCGGGAGCTGCATGGAAAGAAGCCTCATCTTCACTGAGGAGATATGGTTCACGCCCCAAAACGTGGAAGAAGCGAAATGTATCCTGGATGGGACTGACACCTACGTGAACGTCAAGCATCAAAGTGAGCGTATCCTAACATGAACACTCAGTCTATCAACGAGCAACAACAACTCATGGCGTCACGTAGCTGACGAAGGCCAAGCCATGGAAAATCGTATGTTCCTATACCGTACAAGATGTGCTATGGAGTAACTAAATGGATGGGGAAGTCTAGAATTGAATCTACTCATGTGGTTGACTATATGGCATAAACACATACACGAATACGAGCAGGAAAAGTATGTGCCCACAGCCGCACAATCGACGACACAACCGAAACCTTCCAGCCGATACACATGGCGCGAGGAGGACCAACACAGCCCCACCAAAAAACCATGAAAATAAAAGAAACGTCGCCACAGGCACTCACCCACCCACACCATTAAACGTTTAATGGGGTGGGTGGGTGCCTGTGGGTGCCTGTGGCGACGTTTCTTTTATTTTCGACCACAGTTTTAGAATAGAATACTAGAGAATGTGACTGTTCTAAGCCGCCGTTTAGTGACATGCTCTAATCTCTTTAGCTGTGGTTGTTTAAAGTTTCTGAATGCGCGCGCGTTATAAAACTTTTCTTCATCTGAGGTCTGGTGGTCGTTTTCTGAAAAATAAATTTCATGCATCTCAGTCGCAGGTATCATGCAAAAGAAAAAAATATAATATACAAACACAGGTTGGTATATATATATATATATATATATATATATATATATTACACTATAGATGAAATTCCAATAGTAATATGTAATTCCAATATATATATATATATATAGAGTATGTATAATGGTGGCCAGACCTTAGAAAAGAAAAAGTTTTTTGGCGGCCATGACACCTTAAGCTTAGAACTTAGATGATTTTTTTTTTCTCAGTCAGAGTCCGTCAGCAATTCCTCACAGTATATTACCAATGTCTGTAAGGATTTTGTGTGTCTGTGTGTTAGGTGTATGCGTGTGTGCAGTTCTTGATCTCGTAATAGGACGAATTCGTTCAGAGAAATTTTTTTTTTCATCATCGTCCATTGTGTTTTCTTTGTCTGTTTCGTCAGTGTCGCTCATGATGATCGTTAACTTGTCAGGGCTGTCAGGTGGTGCACTCAGCAAGTTTGTCGGTGTAATCATCGCCTCTAAGTCACTATCCGTAAACGGTAATGTCTTGCTGTCATCGTTAGGTGGTGTCAGACAGTTTATGGGATGTGCGTGTTGCTTACACACTTGGGCTGGTTGTGTTTCATCCAGTTTGCAGAGGTTGAAGTCGTCCATAAGGTCTCATCTCACGAGTTGCGTACATGGTTTTTTCGCGGGGCTATGTTGGTCTTCCTCGCGCCATGTGTATTGGCTGGAAGGTTTTGATTGTGTCGTCAAATACTTTGGTTAGATCCACAAACACTTGATACAGTGGTATCTGTTGTTCAAAGCATTTCTCCTGGACTTGCTGGGCTGAAAAAATCATATCTATAGTTCCTCTGCCAGACCTAAAGCCACTTTCTGACTCTGGAATAGTATTAGGACAAACATCCTCCAGTAACCTGTTTAATAGAAGTCGTGCGAGAACTTTCCCAACAGCTTCCAAAAGCATAATCCCACGGTAGTGGTCACAAACATTCTTCTGTCCCTTTACTTTAAAGAGGGTCACCAAGACACCATTAATCCAATCCTGTGGAACAGGTGCACCTTCTCAGATTTCCTCAACAAAACCAAGGATAGCATTAGCAATATTCTCACCTCCAATCCTAAGAAGCTCCACCAGAACACCATCCAAACCAGGTGCTTTGCCACTGCTGATTTGTGCAATAGCCAACTGTACTTCAACCTGATTAGGCAAATGATCCATTCTGAATCACATTGTTGTAGGCTATCAATTGCATCAGCATCTACTGCTGAGGGATTGTGAAACACATCAGTAAAGTGCTCTTGCCATCTTTTCAAGATATATTCTGGATCCTTAATGACAACAGAACCATCTTTCGACATCAGGGGAGATATTGAAGAGGTAGGAGAACCAAATACTTGGTGCAGGAGTTCATAAAATTCCTTGGAATTTTTTGTGTCAAACGCCTTTTGGATCCATTGTTTTTTCATTTTTCTTAGCTCACGTTGCAATGTGGCTTTGACCTCTTTGTATTGTCACAAATTACTTATATGATCAGAATGATTTTCACAAAGTAAAGATTCATAAATTGTTTGTTTATTCATCAGCAACTGATTAATTTCAAGATTGTTGTCATCAAACCAGTCCTTATTCTTATCTCTCTTGAAGCCAAGAATTTCAAAACCAGCAGAATAAACCTGAGTCTTAAAATTCACCAATGTACCATCAAATGCAAGATTATCGAGCCTTTCTGTCATACTCTTTTTAACTTCAGGCAACTTTAACGTGGTGACATCAATACGGCTAGGCACCTTAACACCACTGTGACGAACTTTCTTACGGATTCGTAAATTAAACTTTCCTCTCACCAACTTGTGATCAGTGTCACATTCAGCACTGCACATGACACCAACAGTATATGCATCTTGAAGGTCGTGTTTTCGAGTTATTATGAAGTCAATTAGGTGACCATGCTTTGAACGTCGGTGTATCCAAGTAGCTTTGTGTTTCACTTTTCGGCAAAAAAAAATGTTACAGATAACAAGATTAAATTATGAACACAGCTCTAGTAGCTTAAGGCCATTAGCATTCATAGTACCGATACAATAGCGGCCAAGAGGATTCCAGGTCTCATAGTCTTTCCCAACACGGGCATTGAAATCACCAAGAATAACAAGTTTTTCATTAATTGGTGTAGATGCAACAACAGAGTGCAGAGACTCATAGAAACACAAGATGTCATCTTCATTCGCTTGAAGGGTTGGTGCATAGACCGAAAAAATAGTGATGAATCTGTTGCATGAGAGAGGAACATGAAGTTTCATGATGCGATCACAGATACTGGAAGGAAATTCCATAGTATCAACTAAGGATGTTTTAATCGCAAAACTGACTCCAACATTTCTATGGATACCCTCCGGTTTACCAATCCAGAAGAGAGTGTAGCCTGATGATACCTCAGTCATTTGATTTTCTCCTGAGAGACGGGTCTCTGACAGAGCAGCAATATCTATATCAAGTCTCCATAGCTCTGCAGTGATGAGCGCTGTCCTGCGCTCTGGCAAGTCGGATGATGCTTTATCAAGAAGAGTGCATACATTCCAACAGCATAAATTGAATTTTACTCCTTTTTGGAGATACATTTTTGTTTTCTTCCTGCTTACATAAACCACTGTTAGCCACTGGAAACCAGTGATAGTATGAGAGATAATTTTTAGTGCACCTTTTCTAACACTTTCCCAAGACATTGGGTGAGCAGTGCTCTTCCTGAATAGGGCTGCTCAGTCACAATAACCCCTACCGGAGTTGGCCTCTGTCATGTGAAGGCACAACAACGATGTTAAGATAGAGTTCCTGTTGCGTCTGTGAAGATTTGTGACTGTGTACCTCCAACTAGTCAAGTCTGTACACGTTTCCACTGCTCCATCGTCATAGGACTTGCGATAGAAATAAACGACAGATAAATATAAAATAGAAAAAGATAAAAGATAGATCTCAAGTAACATCTGTACATTGTTGTATTAAAGTGCCAAGCGCTTGTAAGACATGAGTGCCACTCTCTAAATCTCAGCAACAAGCCATTGCAAGATGACTGGTAATTGCTTTGACTGCAGATTTCTCATAAAATTTGTCCTCTCCTAGAAGGATTGCCTCCACCACGGTTTACAGGAGCTCCTTCTATCCCACTAATGTCACTTACCCATGAATGGGACCTAGGTAGCTGGGCACCAGAGCATGGTCCACATGCCAGTGGGTCATGAATGCCGCAGTCAACAGGGCTTAAGCTCCTCTGGAGGTTTCTGTCAGGGTTACCTCACTCATAACCTTTGGTTCAAAAACCTTATCCCACAAGGCAGTGGGGATTTAGTTTTCTGGCGCTGAACACTCGCCATTCACCAGAGCCCCGTTAGCGTGGCAGAACTCATGACGTGCACGTGGGATGATGAGATTGGGAGAAGCTATATATGACGCTAGAGCATTTGTGTGCTTTTAACACATGCCCACAATCCTTGAGCTCTACATATATATATATATATATATATATATATATATATATATATATATATATATATATACATTCATACATGCATACATAGACATATATATATATATATGCATGCATAGACATAAATGTACATATATATACATTCATGCATACATATATATATATATACATTCATACATACATAGATATACATTCATACATACATAGATATACATTCATACATATATACATAATGATGGCGGCAAATTCGTTCTCGAATATTGCCATTACTTGATATAGCATTAAAAAAATAGAAACATGAAGACAGATCAGTTATAAGCCACATGAACGTAGCTTTTAAACCCTGCCAAACTCTGGAATTCTTTGGCACACATGGTGCAGACATGAGCGCCACTAACAGCACATTCTTGATGGTCACTTCTTCAAACATTCAAATGCTGTTTCAAACCGCCTGCTGTTTTGCATGTCCGCCCGCAGTTGACACAAGTTAGATCTGACAACACAAAACTGTTTTGTGACCCATTGCACTGATGAACCACTCTGGTAGCTTATCAGCCCAGCTCTGCTCAGACAACCTCCCACATGCCTCACACTCCAGACCAATTTGGCGCCCTAGCTCATCAACTGCTTCTTGCACATTCCCTTTCCGAATATCATGCTTCAGTCGTTCATACTGAGTTAGATCAGCCTCAAACTTGCCCACACATCTCCGCAAGGACCTTCTCCACTCTCCACGATCCAAAGCAAGACTCTCCCAGATTTTCTTATCCATCTCATATTTTTTCAAGGTGGACCTCAAACAATCCTTGAACCTCATTTTAGGCTTTTGAGCCAGACGTCTTTCCTCAGCAAGCTCGCCATAAAGGAGTTGTTTGGGAAGTCGACTGTCTGACATCCTTATCACATGATCACTTAATCTCAGTCTATGTTTGATAATAAGAGTTTCAATGCTTAGACATTCGATCCGTTCTATAACCTCAACATCACTGACATACATTTGCCAGCACACACCTAAGATTCATTGTAGGCACATCTGGTGAAACCGCTTGAGACATCTCAAATGCTTCCTGTATGTTGTCCAAGTCTCACAGGCATAGAGACGAGCAGAGAGAATGCATGCAGCATAAACCTTAATCTTTGTTGGTAGTGAGATTCCACGACAGCTCCACAAACGTTTGTCCAACTTTCCAAAAGCATCACTTGATTTGCTGATCTGTAACGATACCTCATCATCCAGGGCACTGGACATACTTAGTGTGCTACCCAAGTATATAAATTTAGCGACAACTGCTATCTTCAACCCATAGACATAAATTGATGGTTCATAGTATGGCATGCCTGGCGCAGACTGATACATTAAGACAGTTTTTTTCAGACTGATAGCTGCAAGCAACCGCAAAGGTATCCACAAGATGCTTCATATCAGCCCCCATATGAGCCACCAGATCACAGTCATGTGCATAGAGCAATTCACGAATCATGCTGATGAGTACTTTTGTACTTGCATTGAAGCGCATGATGTTGAACAACCCCCCCTCCTGCACCAGTAGTTTGGTAGCGAATATGGACACCATCAGAGCAACCCCCAAATGCCATCCGAAAGACCATGGTGAAATACAACACAAAGAGTGTGGATGCTGGAATGTCTCCCTGCTTAACATTTTCTACTGAGATAGGATCAGCCAGCTTTCCCCCAACATTGATCACAGCCTTCATATCATCATGGAAGAGCTTTAAGATGGTTATAAACTTGTCAGGACAGTCAAGCTTTTTCAGAATCTCCCATAAAACATCCCTATTGACTGTATCAAAGACCTTGTTAAATCGATGAACACCTGATACAGACCCTTTCACTGTTCTATACATTTCTCCTGTAGTTGCCTGGCTGTAAAAATCATACCTACTGTCCCTCGACTACTTCTGAAACCACTCTGCGACTCAGGTAAAACATCGTTAGCAATGTGCATTCTGTCTAGCATGATCCTACAAAGCACCTTACAGACTACTGACAACATATATACATACACATTTATACATACATATACATACATATATATATCAGAAGATGTACCCGGCGTTGCCTGGTGTTAAACATAACGTTAACCTGCTTAGAAAACGGGAAAAGTTGAAACATGTGCATGGGAGTATTGTTTTTCTAAAAAGTTCACTTATTTTAAGTAAGAAAAGAATACTCATGCTGAGACCGAAACCACAACCTCTAAGACATTTAGTAAAGTATGATAACCATTAGACCAGCATTCCACGTCTTTAAAAAGTGTTTTTAAACCTCATGAAATAGTTGACAAACAGATAAAATTCCAATTACTCCCAATTTTTCAGTTTTGATTCCTTAGCAACATCTTTTTCCGGATGAAAACCGATTAAAAATTTTTCCAGGTGTCTGAATACCTTATATACCAAACTTCAAGTCTGTACATTAAAAATTTGTTGAGTATATATGTTGAGAAGTATCATGACATAGCGACACACATTCTCACTTTTATAAATATACACATATATATACACACATACATATGTACACATATTCAAGCACGCTTGATTTGGATACTTTTTTCCGATCTTTCTGGATATCTTTTCCATTTACCGAGCGTTTTTTTTTTTTTTTTAATTTCAGCAGACATGTTATATAAATCGAAGAATGTCTTCGGACGCACTCTAAAAACTCATAGGACTAACCTATCATTTAGCTGACAATAGTGCCATAAAACAACACCTAACACCCCACTATAAAACCTTCAGTCGTTCGACATTAGAAATATCTTAACTAAAAATACTAAAATTCGATATCTTAACAAGTGCACACGACGACTAAAATTACTAGAAGCCATACTTATCAAAAAAATGCAGCCCCTTTTTAACCGGATCTCATTTAACACAGGGACAAATATACTAACAGTATTTAATAACTGACAAGAAACTAAATAAATAAATAAATAAAATAGGAAAATCGAAATTAAAAAAATAAAAATAAAACAAAAATAATTCACCGTCAACCCTCCTGCACCCACCTTTATAGCCAATTAAAAAAGAAAAAAAATTATAAATGCACCAAGCCTCAAAGGAAAAGAAAAAGAAAAAGAAAACAACAACACCCGTTCCTGATGATAATCGGATGCATCGATAGAAAGCCCTTGAGAAGAATATGGCCGGACAACAACTTTTGTGTGCCATTTTATATAACATGCCTGCTGAAAAAACGCTCGGCAAATGGAAAAGATATCCAGAAAGATCGGAAAAAAAAGAATTGCTCTGTCGTGTTCAAACGTGTTTGAATAATAAGTTGCTGCCAAAATATACAAATATATATATATATATATATTCGTTATGTTGACGACACTTTTTGTCTGTTCAACAATGAAACGGAAGCAGATGCCTTCTGCACATCCCTTAATAATATTCATCAAGTTCTTAAATTTACTATAGAAAAGGAAAGTAATTCTTCCCTTCCTTTTCTAGATGTACTGGTCTGGAAAACACCTTTAGTTTTCTTGACTTCTATATACCGCAAACCTACGTTCACTCGTCTCTACACACGTATGGACTCTTTTTGCCCCACCAAACAAAAATACAATCAACACCCTTATCCATAAAACTTGTATGATATGTTCAGAGACCAAATTAAATGAAGTCAAATTTATTACGAAGACTCTTTGCAACTGTGGTTTTCCATTGCAAATCGTAGAATCTACAATAAGAAATACAATTTCTAATTTCAACAAAATTAAACAGGCATTTGTTGACAAATGCCCTATCTACTGACGCCTACCTTGGCTAGGTAATATTAGTGAGAGATTTTCCAAGCAAATTTCTTCTGTCGTACAACAATGTTACTTTGCATCAAATACCCGTGTTGTTTTTACTTGTAAACCCATTTTATCTTCAATTTGTACAGACGCCCCCCCCCCACACACACCATAACAATTCCATTATTTATTTATTGAAATGTAGCTACGGTGTGCGCTACGTCGGGCGAACGTCTCAAAGATTAGGTAACAGGGTAAAACAACATGTTCCATCCAAAATTCGGAATGGAAACTACCTACCTTTGGACGTTTTGAGCAATATTCATGGCTCATCTATAGGAGAGCACCTTATAAATAATCGTATTTGTGCTTCGAATTTTAGTGTTGACTTTTTTTTTCTATTCTTAGCAAGTTATACTCTCTTTACCATCTGAAAATTCTAGAAACTATATATATTAAGACTCTGAAACCTTCTCTTTGCAAACAAAAAGGGAATCTCTTAGGGCTTAATCTAGTTTCTATTTAATAATTGGTTTCCCTTTTTTTCTTTTTTCCCCCCTGCTTTTTCATCTCCGATTCATTGTTTCCCCCTTTTTCTTTTTAAAACGTTATTAAGCTCGATTTTAGTTCCGTCGAGCAAGCGTCCAACCGGTCAGCTGACGTATTCATTTTTTTTTTTTAAATTTCACAATCACAATTTCACAAAGAATGTTTTCGAGCCTATCTAAAATTGGTCTTTATATAGCCATAATAAAATTTTGTACCCTGCAAAAAAATATTTATACATACATAAGTATATATACATATTTATACATATATATACACATATATATATGTAGAACTGGAACCTCCTTCACTCGTCCCAATGCACTGAACAACTGTCGGTCTTGTAACGTCACCTGTTTAGCGTCTGAACAGCCAAAGCTCTATGCCCACACACCCAAGTGACCTGCTTTATATTACATTCATCCACGTGAATCTCGCGAGATTACACGAGACGTTTCTGTTAAATATCACAGACGCCATCTTGCTTTTTTTTTTTCCTGTCTAACGCGCATGTTGGTGCTTCACAGATCGGTCATGTGTATGTCCGTTTCTATTTTCCTCACAATATATACATATATATATATATATATATATATATATATATATATATATATATACACACACACATAGATATACATATATGGATACATATAGATATACATACAAAACCCCTGTGTATCGCTTCATTGCATGTCAATATTTTTAAAATTTTAAAATCGCTATGAAATGCAGAAATGTGAAATTTGGTATAACACTGGAAGAGCATAACAAGGTACCTTATTTCCCTTATTTTTTTGGAATTTGAACAAATATTTTTGAAAATTCTGCTAATTTTTCTATTTTCTGGTAATTTTAAGTGTGTATCTATTCATTGTAGATCTCCCAAAATGCATAGAAAGTGTCGATTAACAACATTAGTTGAAGGAACGTGTTGTTGCAGGCCTTGCAGAAGGTTTATCCCTCATAGATCTAGCTAAGGAGCTTGGAAGAGATTGAAGAACATTGTCTTCATTCGTTGAAAATCTAAACTATGACCTTCACCTTCACCGAGGTGAACGATTTATATGACCTTCACCGAGGTGCGCGACTTGACACACAAAAAATAAACCGCCTCTTAATCACCTGCTAACGCACGCGTCACTGTAACGTCCAATGACAACAACAACAACAACCTTCTCACTCGATCTGCCTTTATACCACTATCTCAATCCCTTCTCTTGCGCATGCGCCTGTAGATTCCTGACAACCTCGAGACTTCCGCTTATAAAAACCCAAGTTTTGTTGTCGCGCATGCCTATACAAGGCACAAACACATGGGAGTTTGTTGTGTTGGTAAGTACTACACTCCCCCCTGATCTGATGATCACATAGAGCGCACTCCGGGGGTGGCCTCTTAGTTCGTTGGCTTCTGCGAAGAGTGGTATTTACACTCTCGGATTCAGGTTCTGGTTCTGGTTCTGGGTGTGGTTCTGGTTCTGGTTCTGATCCTGCCTGATCAGACGAACTACAACTACCACTCTCTTGCTCGGTGACCTCACTCATTAGCAGCTCATCATCTGATGATTCATCGCTCTCTGTAGTTGTGGGATGTACTTCACTAGCTGGGCGAAGATCGCGCACATGGCGTGGGGTTCCATCAACAAGGACCGATTGCTGGCTGACCACTCCAGATATTCGTCCTCGCTTGAACTTGGTGGTGCACCGGTTTCCAGGGGGTCTAACCCAAACTGGATCCCCTACCTTGTATTTGTCATGACTCTCCTCGTCGATTGGTTGGACAGTGTCAATGCCCTTTATCCTAACACGGTATTCGTGTATGGCATTGGCCGGTGCTGTTGTTAGTGTCTTCCCATCCTTTGGTGTGATGTTATACCAATACGTGGCCTCCGTAATGGTGCATTGCTTTCTGGCAGCAATTCTCTTGACGCTGCGATGGCTCCTCTCAGCAATGCCATTCCCTGATGGCACATGAGCACATCGCAGTCGTAGTCGGACACCCCACTCATTCAACAACTGCTGAACTTGGTGGCTACAAAAAGCAGCATCATTGTCTGTCAATATCTCTTCCGGTGCACCTCGCTCAGAAGATAGATGACAGTTGGTGGACAACATTCGCTGAGTCCTGCCTGGTCATTTGCCGCCACACCGCAAAACGAGTGGGTCCACAGTCGATAAGGGTTAGAAAGGGCTTACCACTGTAATGGGTAATATCCATCGCTAATCGTTGCCACACATGCTCAACCTCCAATCGCCCCTTCTGCCATTGCTCAGGTGCAGGATCGATAGACTGGCATGCCTCACAGTGCTTGATGATCCGCCTGACATCCGCCCTTGTCACTGCCAGGTCCACACGCCTCGCAAAATACAAAGTTCTTTTGATACCTGGATGTCCACTCTGCACATGAATTCTTTGTATTTGGCATGAGCTAATCACGCCAACTGCGCAAGATCGAGCAGTGAACTCCACGCCTGTCTTCACCACTTCATACCATTTTTGAGGCACACGGGTTAGTTGGTCTGCACGATTACAGTGTGATGCCACGAGCGTTACACTCACCGACAGGTCATACTCTGATACCAGACTCTTCAGGGTGTTTAGCCTCTGCTGGATTAACATCTCACTGGCTGCCTTAGTACGGACTCTTGTTCGTCCCGAGAGAGTGTCGGACACCCAGTGGTAGACGCAGAGAGAATCCGTGTACAAGTGTAACTTCTTCAACTGCCATTGCAGTGCCAGATTTAAACCCTTCACAACAGCATCTAGTTCCGCCAGGTTGATGTGTTGAGCATCATTCACGGGTCGCAGCCAGCATGCGTCTTCAATTACATTTCCACGTTGCTCCAATAACACTCCCAATGCCAAAGAACTAGCGTCAACCCACACATTCACAGTGTCCCCATCAACACACCATTCTCCACGGGCAGGATCCTCCTTGTTAATTCTCTCTAGGGTTTCTGTCGTCATCAGAGTTAGAAGAGCATCATCAGATACATCATCCCAACCTGTAGTTACCAAACTTACCCTGCGTTTGATGATGCCCACAGCTGCTCAGAGCCAGCCACACGCTGATAAGTGACCAATAAGTTTCCCACACAAGGAAAAAATAGTCCGCCACGTAATAACATCATGGATGGTTGGAATCTCACTGCCATGCCTCCATCGTAAGGTATCGTCTTTCCCGCAAACGTCCAATCCTAATACCCGTGCTCCATCCCTCAGACGTTCGGGATCCTTGCACTCCAACCCGAATTGAGCTAACTTTTCTCTGACGTGCGACGCAGATTGTACATCTTCATTGACGTACACATCATCAATATAGGCCGATGTTGCGTCCTCAGTGGTCTTTTCCTGGGACAACACTGCATTTACGATGGTCTTCATGATTTGCGGTGCCACATTCAGCCCAAAGCCAAGCCGAGTAAGGCAGTATCTCTGACCCTGGAACCACACTGTCTGGAACGGCCACAATGTCTCATCCACTCGCACCTGGAAATAAGCCTTCCGCAAGTCTACTATAGACACATTGGAGCCCTTCTGGCGCCATTCTCTCAGCTTGCTGGCGCACACGTCAGCATCGGCAGTGTACGTCTCAATGTATCTATTGAGTTCACGATAGTCCAGCACCGGACGAACTTTTGATTTGTTATGCTGGACTACCGCCATTAAGGGAATCAGACCCTTGGGTGTTCCCAGCTTGTTGGCGTAGGGGATCAGCCATCCATCCTGGATCCATGCCTCAAGTTCCTTCTCATATTCATTACGAGCCTCGTCGGGTATCGAGTACTCTGCAATGCTATTCTTGAGTTCGGTTGGCGCCCTTCCTTCTGTCCACTTCCACGATGCAGTCCATACTTTTTGGTGAGGGTCGTAGTCCACCTTAAAATCAGGCCGATCAATGTGAACTGCAGCACAAACTGGGGTTTCCAAAAATCGCACAGTCCCATCTCTTCCAATAACCACTCCCCCCAGTGCCTTAATAGCATGATATCCCAACAGTACATCGAATCCCAGCAAATCCCCTCGAATCACCAGCACATTAATGTCTGCGGCCACACCAGAGTCTGTGTGGACTTTGACAGTTCTGGCTCCACAGCAAGCTTGCATATTGCCACATATTGTGGTTACTTTGATGTTCTGCTTTGTCCAGTTTCGACACAACTTGGCACTCATGATGGTGTGTGAGCACCCGGAGTCGAGAAGAGCTGAAAAAGCACTTGGTCCACGTACACATTTATTGTCGGTTGCGCCTCAATTAAATCTTGTCCGGGGAACAGGGCGGCGCTGACGTCCTGCCCCCTGATGCATTTCCCCGCACAATTTTGGGATAAATGTCCATAACTACCACATTGGAAACAGCGTGGGCGCCCCTTGTTAGTACAATTTCTTGCAATATGGCTACGCTGGCTACAGCAGAAACATCTCCCATTGGTCGTGGGTCTCAAACTGGACTCTTTTCAGCATTTGTCTTGGCTGCCTGCGCCATCATTACAACCGGTTCCCTCAGGTCCTCCTCATCTCCGATAATGGCTCGAGCGCGTTCTAACAAATGTTCCATGGGCGTTACAGATATGCTGGTGGAAGCCCTCAACAGTTGCTTAACATGGGTGGGAAAGCCGGCCACAAACGCATACGCCAGTGTTTGCTCTGACACTCCATTGCCAAATAGAACTGCAAGTTTCTTCAGCTCCACGAAGAAGACGTCCACGGTTTCTCCTGGCATGAGCTTCCTAGTGGCAAATGTTTCATAGGCCGTACAGGGATCCATGGCAAATGCCTTGTATAAAGCATTTTTTATACAGGTAATGTCAGCCTTCTCCACGGCACTAAGTTGCTGATATACACTTAGGGCGCCTCCAGCCAATCTCAGGGGAATCACGGTATGCACCCCCTTTACTTCACAGAGGTTGCAGGTCAGCTCAACCCTTTCGACCCAGTCGACAACCGAAGTGGATCCATCGAATTCGGGTATCAGTTTTAAATCAAACTTTGCCCCAGCCATAGTTGTCCAGGAAAAGAGACAAAATGAAATAGCCAAAATAGCTTATGACCTTCACCTTCACCGAGGTGAACGATTTATATGACCTTCACCGAGGTGCGCGACTTGACACACAAAAAATAAACCGCCTCTTAATCACCTGCTAACGCACGCGTCACTGTAACGTCCAATGACAACAACAACAACCTTCTCACTCGACCTGCCTTTATACCACTATCTCAATCCCTTCTCTTGCTGTGTTGGTAAGTACTACATAAACATCAAACCAAGGAAGGAAAAAATCACAAGAAAGCTCGTGATATTAGAAAAATTTACCGTCAACTTATCAAGCAGACGGGCAGCAACAGTGCTACTATATTTGACAAGGCTTCTTTATTCAGAAAGACGTGCTGCAATGTCTGTAATGAAATTGTAAGAAGCATTAAGCCCATAGCAAGACCTGTTTTAAACCAAACTCATAAGGAAAAACGTTTGGCTTGGGCTCAGATATACATGAAAATCAGCCTTGAAAATTTCATCGATGAAGCCAGAGCAACCCTTGATGAGCCAGAGTTTGGAGTCCTCTAGGATTCCCTACCCCTCATCGATTCCGTCGTCAACAGGGAGGTGGCGGTGTCATATTTTGGGCTAGAATAATCTGCAATGAACTAATTGTACCTTTTTAAGTGCCAGAGGGTGTGAAACTGACAAGCCAGTCTTATATTTTATTTTTAAATGAGCATTTATCACCATTGCTTGGTGCCCTTCCATTGGCGCATCACCGCAAATTGATTTTTATGCACGATAATGCACCATCCCATTCAGCCAAGGCTACAACATCCTACCTGAAGTTATTGGATATAAGTGAAGAAAATTTGATGACATGGCCATCTTGTTCTCCAGATATAAACCCAATTTAGCAGCTCTGGTCAATAATAAAAATGAACGTTTATGAAGGAGGTGTTCAATTTTCGTCGAAGGATGAACTTTGGAGGAGGATTTTGGAAGTTGCCTATAGCATCACATCATCTCAAATCCACCGATTGACATAATCAGTTGACAGGAAGCTATTCAAAGTGATTTTGAAGCATGGGTATTATGTTGATAAATAAATATTTGCTTAAACAAAATAATGCGAAATTCGGTCTTGTATTGGGTTAATATTGTAACTGGACATTTTCTTTATTTCATATAAACAGAAATATGAAGTTAGAATATTGTTTTATTACCGAAAATATACATTTTTATATACTTGCAATGAAGTGATACACACTTAAAAGTTCCAGAAAATAGAAAATAGCATAACTTTCAAAATATTTGTTCAAATTCCATAAAAACCAGTGAAATAAGGCACCTTGTTATGTTCTTCTAGTGTACCAAATTTCACTTCTCTGCATTTCATAGCAATTTTAAAATTAAAAAAATATTGACCTGCAATAAAGTGCTACGCAGAGTTTATATATATATATATATATATATATATATATATATATATATATATATATATATACACACACATTAGCACTTAATAACCATGTCTGTGCCTTAAACTTCAGTATTGAATTGTTTTCTGTTTTGAGCAGGTGGCACTCTCACTTGAACATTTTAGAACCATCTAAGTCCTTGCAAACAAAGAGAAAATCGTTTAGGATGTAATATAGTTTCTATCTGATTATTTCCCGTTTTTTCCCCACTTGTTTCCCGCCATATTTCCATCTAATATATTAACCTCGATTGTAGCTTCGTTGTATGATGTTCAAAACTGGTCAACTTGCTTTTTTACGTTTTTTTGCTTTTTTTAAATTCATCATAATTAATAAATTTGGTCTGTACATAGCTATTATTAAATTTTGTACCCCTAAAATGATATTTAAATATTTCAAAACTCTTGAATTAGTCAATAGATTAAATTAAAATTTTGTTTAAAATAAAAATAGCTTAATTACATCCTGGACAGAAAATTGAAGTTGCTTTTATTTCCAATTTTTGTCTAAGCTTTCTTGCGACATAGTACGATTGGAGAAAGAATATTATGAATTATGACATAATTGTGTAGGTACTTAATCGGTTTCTGATAAAATTAGATTTACACGGTATGCTGCATAAATTTATGAACGTAGCATTTCAAGGTAAACGTTAAAAATCTAAACAATTTGCAACACTTAACTTTAAAAATATGGTTACTTTCTACGAACCCTGGTGTTGTTCAAATCATCTTTAATATCTTTCCTGCGCAATTTGAACTAAATTGGACTTCTGCATTCAACCCACTTCCTCTAAACAGATAGATTTATTCTGAATTTGAAGTCTTATTTTCCCAGATATCAAGACTTTCACTCGTTTCGGACTCTAAGGTTAGCGACCTTAAAGCGAAATTAAACAACGTTCCACACTCGTATGCCGGAAGGCCTGTATCATGCTGTGAATCAAAATGGCGTAGTGAACACTTTTGCACAGTTAAAACCCTTCGCCAGAATAAATCATTAGTTATCACAAAAGCTGACAAAGGTGCCGGGGTCAGCATACTTGATCATCAAGATTATGTTAATAAAATGATAACCATTGTGGAAGACTCTTTAACTCTTTGCTTCCATGCGAGCCGTTTTCTATTTTTATTTTTTTATTTATTTTATTTATTTATTTATTTATTTTAGCTTTTTACCTTATCTTTAAATTTATTTATTTAATGCATTTTAATTACATATGCGTACAAATGGTCTTTAACTCTTTATTTCCATGCGAGCCGTTTGTAGTTAAAACTCGACTCGAAAAACGAATAGTCTAGGCAAGAATACCGAACAGAGCGAGGACTTATCTTTCTTTCTACTATAGAAGACAGAAGAACTTTATTTAAGTAGTATACTTAATATCTGCAATCACCATACGCTTGCTCGTATTTAAGTGTCCTCCATGATATCCATACCAAACCACTGAACTTGGCTTAAAATTTAACTATCACTACATTTGTAACTGCAATATACATAATCTTAGCTGTGATACTAGGGCTAATTTTCTGAGTAGATGCAACACTCTGCCTGACCCTAATGTCTACAATTCCGAATCCCAATGAACTAGTTCCTATAACTGGGAGGGAAAAACCTAATAGCTAGCTACGAAATCTTAAACATTTTACCTCCAAGACGATTGCGTTTGTCTTACCTACATGCAAAAAAAAAAAAAGAAATTTTTTTTCCCCTTTCTTCAAACTAAACCTTACCTGTAACTCAAAAATCCTAATGGAAATCTATCTAAATAAATTTTCTCTTGAACGCTAACAATCTACTCCTTCCCATCTATCCACCACTAAACTCCCGCATTGCACTGCATTTGTAGTGGAATCGCTAATTTCCAGCCCCTAACCCTCACATGCAAACTGTTTTAATAGCCATCACTAAACATCTATACATTTCTACCTCTAAGGCATGCATTACAGCTCATCCCAGTAAGGGATTTAACAGCCTAAGCACTCAGAGGCAGGTATTTAACAGCCAAAGTACTCAGAAGCAAAGCGATCTGCATTACATAACTGTCTCCTCGAGTTTTGCAACGATTAATACGTAATTGAAACGACACTCCTTGTTATGCAAAAATGTCCCATGACTCTTACTTGAAAATACCTACAACTTCAACTCTATTCACACCTACTGAAAACCTGCCCATATATCTATTCACCTAATTATGCATGACTCAAAACTTGCTGTCTTATCCATACTATATTGCACTTACATCTTAACCCTCCTATCATCTAAAATAATTTGGGCACAACTCGTAGCTCAATTCTTAATACCTACTTATACTGTAACATTATCCTAGACCTAAGCTAACATAAATAAAATAAATAAAAAGGGTAAGACTAAAACCACATTATCTCCTCCCTAACAAGCCTTCTTACAATCATAGATACTTACACTGCATGAACTCCACTCACCCCCTTTATCCATTAACAATTAAATAGCAATGTCCCTAAATCACTTTGAGGAGTGTAACTAATCAGCAGAGATATAACCCCCACAAACTAACCCAGTAACACTAACTAACCACGCAGGGTCGCAGAAATACCTGGATTAGAACCTAGGCACGGAGAAAACCCTCTCAGTGCTGACGGACCCAGTAGGTCTTCCCAGATCATCCGTCTAGGAGAAGGAAAACTCTGAAACTAAACCAAAGGGGAGGGAAGCCTCTTCAGTCTTGGATGACAACCTTCCTAGAGCTGGTGACTCAAACAAATTCACCGGTTTGCAAACCTAAATTGCTTAAGGAGTAGATAGGCTATGTCTATCGCCTGGCTTCCATACTCCTTCTTTGCCTATTAGTCAAGCGCAGAGACACTATCTCAGTGATTCGACAGAAACACCCAGCGGTAGATCTTGTTTCCTGGCTAGGGCAACGAACGCTGTTTTTCCCCATTCCCAGCACGCCCCACCCCTAATACTGAACATTTGGGAGTGCTTGAGTATGAGATATGCCTGAACAATTAGATTGGGTTGACCTTCTTCTTCTAATGGGTTGAGGGTACCGGATTGACAGTTCCTGGCTGCTGTTCCCGACTGGTAGTACAGAAGCCCTAACTCTTTGGTAGCGCTTAGAGCGACTGCTCCATCAACAGTTGAATAATATCGGGTTGTTTGTAGTGCCATGACGCGCATGGAAAGGGACCTTGCACTCATCCCCGGTGGGCTTTCCTGAGACCACAGTCCTAATTGGAGAAAGGCCAGCTGATGCTCTACTTGTGCTGCATGTCTGAAGCTCTGCATAACCTCTTGTTTAGCTCCCCCTTACCTAAACCGAAACTCTTTAAAAAAAATATGACGGCAGTACAATCTAAAAATAAGCTTAAACCAGGCTTAGGGACAAACAAATTCAACTTGCCTCCTCCCTTGAGGCTCGCATTCACAAATATTCGTGGGCTTAGAACTAATTTAGCTGATGTTGAAGCATTTCTCTTAACAAATACCCCGGATATCTTAGCACTAAGTGAGACTAACCTACACTCCTCCATCCCCTCTAACCACTTTAACATGCCTGGATATCTCCCACTCTACCATAAGGACTCCGACAGACACATGCATGGACTTGGAGTTTACATTCGTAATACCCTCCCCCTGACTAGAGAAACAAACCTAGAAACAGATGATCAAGCCTTTATGTGCTTTAGACTAAACATGCAACACAATATTAGCTACTTTTATTTTCTCTACCGCTCTCCCTCGACTCAGGACTGCACCATAATAAACAAGGTTTCTGACAGCATAGACACGGCACTGTCCCTCGACACTAGTGCACAAATACATGTATTTGGTGACCACAAAAACTGGCTTGGATTCTCTACTTACACAGATGCAGCAGGCAGCACAACTCATAGCTTCACTATATCTCACTCCCTATCACAAATGGTTATGTTTCCAACCCGTTTCCCTGACCTGGAAGAACAACACGCATCACTTCTAGATCTGTTTTTGACCACAGTTCCCGATGATTGCATAACGAAGGCCCACAGCCCACTCGGGAACGCTGATCATGCAGTGATAATGGTTGAAATCGCCCTAAACTCTAGACCCAAAACTGAAGAGCCAGTGCTCAAAACAACGAGATATTATAATAAGGCTGACTGGGAAGCCATCAGGGAACTAATTAGAGATGCTCCATGGAAAAATATTTTCTCTCTCCCTGCTGAACAATGTGCAAACGAGACCACTGACTGGTTCAAAACTGCAATCGAAGCGCATGTTCCCATGCGGAAATTTTATAGTAAGCCCCACTCTCCCCAATGGTTTACGTCGACTTGTGCAACTGCCATTGCTCAAAAGCAGCATGCATACCGTAGGTTTAACTGACATAAGTCCAGTTCAAATAGACTGAAGTATATAGAAGCTAGAAATAACATTAAGAAAGAAATAGCGACAGCTAAGAGAGAATTTACGGAAACCACTAAAAAGCGCATTGAAGCACAAAAACTAGGAACTCGAGACTTCTGGAAAATTTACAACAGTGTAGTAAATAATGGGCAATCAACAATTCCCCCACTATCCAACAATCATGAGGTTGTCTCCTCAGTAACCGACAAGGCTAACATGCTTGCCAGTCGGTTTGCCTCAAACTCCACACTGGACCCTTCCAACCACCCCCTATCTGACTTTCCTATGCAGACAGGCGCCACGCTAGACGATCTGAAAATCACCCCTGCTCCGGTGTATGCTATCATAAAAAACCTTGACACTTCAAAAGCATGTGGACCCGATCTTATCCCAGCTGTGCTATTAAAAAAGTGCTCAGCCGAAGTAGCTCCAGTTCACTCCAAACTCTACAACAAATGCCTTAATGAATCTTGCTTTCCGGGCTGATGGAAAACTGCTTCTGTTGTACCAGTATTCAAGAATTCTGGCGAAAGAACTGACCCATTAAATTATCGCCCCATGAGCCTCCTTCCACTTTTTGCCAAAATATTTGAGACCTTAATTAACCATGCTCTAGTCCATCACCTTACAGATGCTAAACTTCTGACTGACAAACAATATGGATTTAGACAAGCCCGTTCCACAGCAGACATCCTAACTGTGATCTCTGAACGTATATACCATTCACTGGACAAAGCAGGGGAGGGCAGAGCAGTAGCTCTAGATATATCTAAGGCTTTTGACAGGGTATGGCATGAGGGTCTCCTCAGCAAAATTAGATCATACGGTATCACTGGTAGAATACTTAACATAATTAAATCCTTCTTAGATAAGAGAAAAATCCAGGTTGTCCTTGATGGTCGTACATCTAAACAATATGATATAAATGCGGGGGTGCCCCAGGGTTCTATCCTTGGACCTCTATTGTTCCTGATATTCATAAATGACCTCCCCGACAAAATTGCCTGTGAGATGGGTATATATGCTGATGACACTACACTCTATGGCAGGCACGACAGGAAGACGAATGAACACATTTCTAAAGAAATGGCAGAAACACTAGAGGAAGACCTCCAATCTGTGGTGGAATGGGGACAAAAGTGGTTGGTCGCGTTCAATGCTGCCAAGACTAAACTAGTTTAATTCAATAATTACAAGAAACCCTCTCTACCACCTATAGCAATGGCCAACGACTCTTTATCTGAGAGTACATCTTTCAAACTCCTTAGCCTAACGTTCACAGGAAACATGAGCTGGAACAATTACATTGAAGGCATTGCCAGGGCCGCTGCAAGAAAGGTGGGCTCTCTCTACTGTGCTAGAAAACTACTAACACCCGAAAGTATCCTGTACCTCTATAAGGCCACCATTCGCCCATGTATGGAGTATTGCTGTCACATCTGGGCTGGTGCATCTGCTACTAGTCTCTCGCTCCTTGACAAGATTCAAAAGAGAGTCGCAAACCTGATAGGCCCTGAACTGTCATCTAAGCTTCAGCCCCTGTCCCATCGACGAAATGTTGCATCCCTCTGCCTTTTCTACAAGTATTTTAGTGGTGAATGCTCTGACGAACTGCAATCACTTGTGCCCCCAAGACATGAGCACCCTCGACAAACCCGACAGGCTGCTAAATCCCACCCCCACACTGTAGAGATCCCTAGATGTAAAAGATCTTTTTACTCCAATAGTTTCTTCCCCAGAAACACTAGACTCTGGAATTCCATTCCAGGTCCCTGCTTCCCCAACAGTACTGACGTGCAGAAGTTTAAGTGTAACGTGAACCGACATCTTGCTGCCCAAATCCCTACATAGTACCCCAGTAGTTGCTGCCCCTGATAGTAGCCCCCTACATCAAAGTGGCAATTTGCCTTGTTTGGGGTGATAATGTAATAAAAAAAAAAAAAAAAAAAAAAAAAAAAAGACACCTCTAAATTTGTCCGGTTGGGATATATACACAGATATACTTAAAAACCTACGTATTATTTTTGATAAAAGCTCAGGATAGTCGGAGATTTTCAAATTATTTATTTTAAGGGTGGACTTGAAATATGGATACAATAAGATAAAGTCCAAAATATAGTAAAATTATAAAATCTATCATATGCGGTATAGCATGAGCATTTTTTCTTGTATCGCTAGTTAACGTGATATGAAGAGTAAAGAAGTTGACATGAGGAATTCAAACGCCTACATGCATCCACATCTAACATGATTCCCCCCCATAATTATACCTTCCTATCTCACATTTTATTAATATGCTCCTTAATCACCATCATTGTTAACACACTTTCTCCACCTTTCCACAATCCCCTACCGCCCACAAAATTCCCATCCCTGAAAAACCCATCCATAACTTTTTAATCAAAACCTTAACAGTAACTGGATGTACTCTAATAAGCATTATAACAGCAGCACCAAAAATAGTATAAAAATCTGTTAAAATATTCCTCCAAAAATCACCTTAAAAATACTTCTTATATCCACATTGTTAGTAGTGCTAATCACCCCTTAACAATTTTATCCTAGGCAGTCTAAAGTATAATTACCTATACTAAAGACCTAGAAGTACCCTTATGTTTTGGCCCCAGAATATATAACTCATAACTTACTCTCCCTATCACTACTTCACGAGAAACTTAATCATTTAAGATTATTCATTTAGGATTTATAAAAATATATAATACTGTTATGGCTCGCAAGTAGCCACAAAGAACAGACCAACGGAGACAGTTTAGACATGTATTACATGAAAAACGGAAAGTTTAAAAGGAAAGGTTACAAACGAACAGTGTAGGTAATTTACCGATCATGCGAGCGTCGCTCTGGAATTAGACCCCCGTCTGGGATCGTCATGCGTAAAGTTTATATGGATGATGAATTAGTCCATTTGGAGGGTGATTCACCCACAACAACGCCCCTCCCAAGCTGATTTCTCCTGGTGTGAAATCAGTATCTTTTCCTTTTGGGCAGCAGTTTATTCAATTCAAACTAAATAGATTTGAAGATTTTTTTAACATACGCCCTTAACTTTTTAATAATCTCCTTTAAATCTTACCTACAAAAATATTTGCACAGTAAAATCAATTTTATTTCCAATCATTGTACGTGCTAATTTTATAGTTTTTTATCTTTGCATAAATTCTCGTCAGTCTTTTCGGTAAATATTGTCTACATGACTTGGGGGGGGGGGGCAAGTTTGGAACAGTTTTGACATTAGTTTGCCATTTTCATTTTTCTTTTTATAGAAATAACCCTTTGTTTTATACTGAGGTTGAACATATTTTTTCCTCTTTTCTGGAGCCGGCTTTTCTCTAATAGCGGTCGCCTTGTCCGTCTGCCATCTTTATCAATGATATGTCCTAGGTACTTGATTTTTTGTAAAAAAAAAAAAAAAAAAAAAAAAAAAATCACACTTGTCTTCTTTGATCTTAAACCCATAATTTTGTATTCGACTGAATACTTGTCTGATATTGTTTACGTGTTCCTCCCTGCTTTTGCTCGCTATAATGTTTGGATATGCGATGGCATTGTCCAGGTCGCTCAGCATGGTATCCATGACTTGCTGGAATATCGCGTGTGCTACCTTATCTCCAAACGCGAGCCTTTCGTTTCTGTACAAACCCTGATATTACAGAGGAGATTAGCGCTTTTGTCATTTACAGAAATTTGTAAATAAGCGTCGCTCAGGTCGATCTTAGAGAAAAAATTGCCGCCATTTAATTTCATGAACACTTCCTCTGGGCTGGGTAATGGATAGTGAAAGTCTTCTAACGACCCGTTGAGTCCGGCCGAGAAGTCAGCGCAAATGCGGATTTCTCCAGACCTTTTTTTACGTAGACTGCTGGAGCAACCCACTCACTAAATTCAATTTAGTCAGTATACCGACGTTTTCTAATCTATCCAATTCCTGATTTATCTTATGTATCGAATTCAACTTCAATCGTCGCCAACGCTCACAATAGTAACACACCTCATGACTGTAAATGATATTGCCCCTTCCTCACTCAAGCTTGCTTTTTACGCAGTTTTTCACCCTGTCTCATTTGCATGTATGCCTTCTGTTTTCTCGTGATTTCGCGATCTCGCGAGACCACAGTGTATAAAACACCAGTCGCCATCTTTTTTCTCTTTTCCCACCCAACACTTCCCTGCGGCAAACCACCCCTCCTCCGTCACGCCACCGCTCGCACTTAAATCCACGCAATGCACAAATACGCGGACGTTTGCTACTCTGATGAGTATTACATCTTATTCAGAGATGCGAACGGCACTGTACTTTTTTTTTTAAAGCACCGTGTGTGCCCGGTTTTACCTTAAAATCAGCGGTCATTTTTGTGCATCTCCCAAGGCCAGGAGAAAATACATTTGAGAATTCTTTTTTAAAATTGGCTATAAGTTTCTCAGTTTCAGCTGGATGGGTTTCTATTTTTTTTTTTTTTTTTTTTTTTTTTTGCAAAATGTTGATATAGGAAGATTCTACAAATGAAATCCACCCATGCTATCGGAACCTAACAGGTTCTCACTATTTTTTAAGACATATTTTTAGTTGTTTTTTTTTTTTTTTCGTTTTTCTCAGCAAGGTGACGTTGGTGATTGATTCACCCTCCAAATTAATTTTCGTACCATTGACGGCCGTTGTCGTTCTTTTGGTTCTTAGCATAGTCGGTTTTCGTAATTTCTTCCATGTTTTGAAATTTATAATTGAAAGATCCGACCCACTGTCTAATTGAAATTTGATATCCTTGCCGAGAATGTTGACCGTTACGTATTTGCGTAGGTTTTCATCTACGACGTCTCTAATTATTGTTTGATGTACCCGGCGTTTGTTTTGATTTTTCCTGCATCGAGAGCTTTTATGTCCGATTTTATTACATATCAGGCATCTTTTTGTTAAAACTACTCAGTGTTTTCCACCACATCTAAAGCAAGGGTTTTGTGCTTTTGATTTTTCCGACTTTTGGGGGTTATTCTGTGTACCGTCTCGACGGGGTTTTCTTTATTTTTATATTTCCGATACCTGCTTCGATATTTCTCGTATCTTTTTTTTTACTATTTCTACTTTTTGACAATCCTCAGTCAATTTTTTCAGTTCGTTTCGGTTCGTTCTTTTAACTTCGTAAGAACTCTGCGCCTGATTTCCGCATATTTTCCTTGTGCAAAAACAAGGCATTTAAAATTGTCTGCTGTTAATTCAGACAATTTAAAGTCATCACAATGCTTGTTCACTACTGTTGCGTACGTGGCAAAGTCGTCATTATCGTCTTTGGTGACATTCAAACATCTCCATCGCTTATGAAAAAGAGACTTTTCGGCGAGAACAGTTCTGTTAACAGATTTACCGTCTCATTGAACGATAAATGTTTTCCGTGGCAAGATGTAATCCACGAATTTGTCATGTTCAAGTTTTCGCAGCAGCAGTCTGGTCTTTCTCTGGTCAGACCAGTTACCGCAATCGATATTGAAAAAGTCTTCATATCTCCTGAAATAAGCTGCAAATGATTTTTTTATCTTCCTCGTACTTACAATTGTCTATTGCGGACCATATTGTATTTTGAGAAAAAGCTGAATCGCTTTCAGAGTGCGCGTTATTCTTTGCGATTTCTGCAAGTAATTCTCCTGTTCGTAATTGACGTTCTGCAAATAGTTCCTCTGTATGTTGATGGTGGTCTGTTCGTTGTTGACGTCGACTGCTTCAATTTACAATTTAGTCAAATGTGCTAGCGCTAATTTTAATTCGTCCATTTTGTCTAGTTGGAATTAGCAATTTTAAAACGTTCGTTGCCTGGTTAGAAAAAACATTTGTCTGGTTAAATCTAACAAAACGTTTTAATTTTTCCTGAGGACAAAACAAAGCAAAAAATATATATTAATCTAGGGAAACAATTAATCGTTCAAACAAACAAAAAATTAAGTGTATATTTGCCTTTGAAAAAAAAGATAAAGCAACGATTTACTTTTTAGTGGAGAAAAACAGCGATGAACATTTTTTTTTCTTGCAAAGTACCTTTTTATTAGCGACGAACATTTTTTTTTCTTGCAAAGTACCTTTTTATTAGCGACGAACATTTTTTCTTGCAAAGTACCTTTTTATTAGCGACGAACATTTTTTTTTCTTGCAAAGTACCTTTTTATTAGCGACGAACATTTTTTTTTCTTGCAAAAGTACCTTTTTATTAGCGACGAACATTTTTTTTTCTTGCAAAGTACCTTTTTATTAGCGACGAACATTTTTTTTCTTGCAAAGTACCTTTTTATTAGCGACGAACATTTTTTTTCTTGCAAAGTACCTTTTTATTAGCGACGAACATTTTTTTTCTTGCAAAGTACCTTTTTATTAGCGACGAACATTTTTTTTCTTGCAAAGTACCTTTTTATTAGCGACGAACATTTTTTTTTCTTGCAAAGTACCTTTTTATTAGCGACGAACATTTTTTTTTCTTGCAAAGTACCTTTTTATTAGCGACGAACATTTTTTTTTCTTGCAAAGTACCTTTTTATTAGCGACGAACATTTTTTTTCTTGCAAAGTACCTTTTTATTAGCGACGAACATTTTTTTCTTGCAAAGTACCTTTTTATTAGCGACGAACATTTTTTTTCTTGCAAAGTACCTTTTTATTAGCGACGAACTTTTTTTCCAACTCCTTTTCGTTCCGTAATTGTCTGTTTTTTAAGGTCAATTAACAGTTGTTAATCGATTTTTTTAAAAAAATTCCGCGAGTCCTTCAGTCGCAATGCTACACTTTTTTAAGCGTGATAAACATTTTGAGTTCAACGTCGTTGTTTTCAGAAAATTATTTTAGACGTGACTATGTTTCTTGAATCCAATGTCGTCAGTGTTATGGGAACACTGTTTTAGACATGAACATGTATCTCGAATCCAATGTCGCCAGTGTTATGGCTCGCAAGTAGCCACAAAGAAAAACAACAACAGAGACAGTTTAAACATGAGAAACGGAAAGGTTACAAATGAACAGTATAGGTAATTCACCGAGCATGCTCTGGAAATTAAATCCCCCGCCTGGGATCGTCATGCGTAAAATTTATATGGACGATGGATTAGTCCATTTGGAGGGTAGTTCACACACAACAAATACACAATGACATATATATTTATAGAGGTTTTAGTGACAACTCTGATAAACAAACCTACATATCGATACATTAAACATTATAGGATTTCCTTACATTGGCAAAAAACTGGCCGTTTTATTTGAATAATTTACTTCAATTTTACTTCTATCACCAATTAAATTACTTTTTATTTTTAATTCAATAATTTTACTCTATTATTTTATCTTTTGCATTTATTCACTTTATATAAAAGCATATAAAATATATATATATATATATATATATATAATATATTATATATATATTATATATATTATTTTTCATTCCATTCTCTTAACGTTGAAGTACCAGCATATGCCCAATAGAAAAGCCTCACCCACTCGCCATCCAACCTACCTACCATAGAATACACCCCCACCAATATATCGGATTGACTAAAAACGCCGAGGTCAATACGCGCCCTATATTATGCTGGTCAGCTTCCTCCCTCTCTCTTTCCCCTTTTTTTCTCTTTATACACCTCAACCCCCTCCCTTCTGGTCGAGCACTTAGGGACAGACACAAATTTCAAATTCCTCATATCAATTTTTTCCTCTTCATATCATGTTAACTAGGGATAAAAGAAAAAAATGCTCATAACCGCATATGATAGATTTTATAATTTTACCTTACTATATTTTGAACTTTATCTTATTGTATCCATATTTCAAGTCCACCCTTAAAATAACTGTTGAAGAAACCTGGAAAAGGGGGAGAAAACTGAAAATTTCTGCTTCTGTGATTGATTGAAAAATAAACTACTTTTATCCAATCGAAAATCGATACGTAATAACAACGTTCACTGTCGCTGCTATTTCTAATAGTTTATGCCTCATCCAAACCAGAATCTATTTGAATAAGTACTAAGGTGAATTTTGCAATTGCTAAATGGTGACAATCAATAATCATCATCGCACCAACTCCGTTGCACAATACAATTTCATTTATACAATATAGAAAAAAAAAACTTATTTAATAAAACAAGCTACTTATAAATCGGATCATGTTTGAGATTAGTAGAGATGGTTTAAAGCAAATAACATCTGCAAAAAAGTTTGAAGTTTCCGTATATGCATACATTACGAGGATAACAAATGTTAAGCACATGTTAGTGTATTACGCTGTACTCAATTCTGCAGTTTGCCATATTAGACACTAGTTTGGATGTCCGGCGTTGCCCGGTTGTTTGGAGGTCTGTGTTGAGCAAAACGAAAAAAAAAAGTGGTAGTAGGCAGGAAGGAGAAAAATAACATTAAAAAAACCGTGACGTCTTTGCCGTTGCGTCAATCGCCAAACCGGAAGTGACGAAGGTTTAAATTAAGGCTAGTCAATCGAAAAGTGGGACTGACTTTCGAAAATATCGGCGAAAAAAGCGACCCCTCCTTATAGAAAAGTGCTCAGTTGAGGATGAAGGAATTAATGTTTTTAGCCAATTTTTCGATATTTGTTGACCGAAGAGTCAAGCTTCATAACGATACCGATCTCCTGAAAATCCGTCGGCTCTGTCGAAAGTTTTAGGCATACATACATACATACATACATACATACATACATACATACATGTGAGATTTATATTATAGACTAGCCTGAGTACAGTTTAAAAGCTAGTATATAGAAAACTATTTGCAATATCTTGTGTAAAATATGCTACTTAATATTTTCATAGTTATAGGAAGTAGAGATACGAAACGAACGAACGTAAAAAATAACTTGTATTAAGCTACTCCCATGCTTTCTCTGTTAATCGTTTCCTTTTCGTCGTCCACGAAAATAAATCCGATAAATGCGTTAACTCGACATTTCCAAACCAACAAAAATGATTGTAATAGATCGCGTATGGGAGCATATGAAAAAATCAGCAGAAGCAACCGAAGAATAGCTGGTTAGCGAAAATATTAACTGCAGCAATCGTTACAGCGCGTATGCAAATTAGAAAGTGTGCACGAGCTTGCGTCATAAGAAAAGGAGAGAAAAATGTGATCGAAAGAGAAAAAAAGTACGCGGCGGGGGAAGATGGACGTGAAAACACAAGGGCGAGAAAGCGTCGGGAACAGAGATTTTTTTAAAAGTTTGTGTGTGGAAGGACTTTGAAAATATAATGAAGTGCGTTGTTTTGGAGGAACCACGACTAAATGCATTCATTTGCACTTTAAAAAATGCCATCGGATTTTTATTTCTTTCCTTTGTTTTTGTTTTGTTTTGTTTTGTTTTTTTCTACGACGTTACACCCGCTCATTCGAAACGTAACTGGCGCGCCGATATGAATTAACAATTTTTGATAAAAACAGAAAACTTGACAACCAAAAACTCATAAGAGGCGAGAAGATGCAGTTAGCAGAAACAAGCCACCCAGAGAGCAAAATAATACACACACCCTCCAGCCATTCGATGTCCGGGAGAGCAAACTATTACTATGCGCACATTAACAAAGGCCACAGAGTACAATGTTTTCTAAAGTCACATACGTATATTCCCTCTAGCATACATATACACACTTCTAACGCTGTTTTCTTACACTCTACAAAGATTCTACTGACAAGAACTTTTCTAGCAAACTATTTACTCGCTCAACATATCTGTCATATGACTACAAATTTGTATATATAAAGATATTTTGCTCCTAAACCATGTTTGGTGAATTTAGTACTTGCTAAATGGTGACCCTTTTATTCACGTTAATCATTTTTATCGAGTGTTTCCATTCGGCAGCGTGAGTTTTGGCACATTTCCAAAGATGCGATCGTCGTATATATCTTATTGCAGTCAAGATCCACGTTACATATCTTTAAACAGAGGTCGGAGAAAGACTTACAGGAAGTTCAAATTACAAACAAAAGCTTAATGTTTTATAGTTTTAATCATAGCTGTAATTTCAGTCCAAGTAACATGCTGAATTATTTTTTTACTTCTTTATACTAAAGTGTAATCGTCACATTTTTGCTATAATCATGCAATTTTAAACACTTCCTTTTCCTCACAGCAAAGTGCAACATCAAATGTTAAGCCATGTGCTGTTTATTTCAAAAACATGTTCCTCTGTCCTTTTCGAAAATGACAGGTCGAGCAACAGCGACGTCAGTCTTCCTCTTTTACATTAACCGGATCTGCATTGAAATTGGAACACATTAAGAGCAAGTAAAAGATTTGAATATCTCCATTCCCAAATTTAGAATTTCCGTTAAAAACAAAAGCACAAAAGCATTGCGTCATTATACAAATGAGATTGGGAAGATTATTCTTCTTCAAAGGGCGCAGGAAATAGGCCTCTGTCGTCTGAAAGTAATTTCACTCATACTTTTCGATATTATTTTACAAATGCAAACATCTGTTTCTTTGACGTTACTTGGTTAGCAGTAAATGCTACAAATAGTTTAACAGCAGGCAAATTAAAACCACTAGCATTGTTATATTGTAGCGGTGATCCTGGCTCGGATAAGGTAGATGATGCTTGCATATTTGAAATGCACCAAAAACCTATGCTAACAATTAAAATGTTATCAGGTGACGAATGCGAACAGTGGACAAAAATATAATGAATGTCACCATTTAGCAAATGCTAAATTTACCAGCATGATGTGATCGAAAATCAGGTTAACAAAATTTATTCATTAATAATATGACAGTGATGTTAAATATATTTTGATGCAATAAATATTTCGTTAGAAAAGTTTAAAGTTTTTGTTTGTTGAATATTCAGTTAAGAAAAAATCATTACTGTTAAAAGTGTGTATGCCTATGTTTTGTATCAATACAAATATGCGCGTGTGAGTAATAGGCAGTGTGGCATTGTGCGTATTGTTTACCTTTTTTGTGTCAGTGTGTGAATATGTTTGACTTTGTGTGAGCGAGTGCGTATTCATTTGCTTTCCGTCAGTGTGTGTATATATGATGCCGTTTGCTAGTGTGTGAATATTTGAATAAGTGGAGTAGTCACTTGCTTCCCTAGATCTTGAAGGGCTGAGTGTCTTATCTCTGCTAACTGTACTTCCGTCTGTCCTTTGTGGTTGTGAGGTTGCTGTTTTTTTTTATAAGAATTTTGTATTTCACACGAATGGTGAGTCATTTCTATTGGTTGGAAAATGTAGGATTCACACCTTTATGTGAAATTTTCTTTATTTTAGGGACGACAAAAAGGAAATGGAAAGGTAAATGAGTAAAAAAAAAAAAAAACAGATGCATTATTCTAATCAATTTATAAAATATATAAAAGAACTATAACTTTGTTTTGTCATTTTGATTATTCGGACTTCTGTTTTCATCTTTTTTTTTTACATGGGGATCACCACTTATCAAGGCCCGGAAGCCACTCGTGGATAAAGGGTTATTGTGCGTACAGTGATCAATGGGATAGTATTGTAGTAATAATACTGGAGATTTGATAAAGTGTCTTACTTAAGGGGGCTTTTCATCAGGAATTTGTTTCTGTTGGACTTGAAGACATCCAAGTTGTAGTCAGGTTGGAAACAGGCAAACAGAAGAGAATTCCACAGGCTTACACTTCTAAGAAAGAAGCTTTGTTCATGAAATCTACGTTTTGATTTAGGCACAGATAAAGAGTGGGGAAAATTACTGACAGTAGTTTTAGCTAGAGGGATGTTTTTCGTGAAAGATTGGCGAGAGGGGACCAGAGATTGAAGCTCGGACAAGCACTTGCCATGGAAATAACGATAAAACAAACGCAGGCTCGCAACGTCACTTATGTGGCAGAGAGGTTGCAGGGAAGAGAAAAGGGCATCCCCCACTAAGCCATGAAGTCTATTTTGTACTCTGTCAAGGGAGAATAGGCTGTTTTTAGCAGCTCCTGTCCAGATGTGGCAGCAGTACTCCATCTTTGGACGTACTTGGCTTTTATACAGATAGAGAATTGAATCAGTAGTGAGATATCTTCTGGAGCGGTAGAAGGATCCTACAATTTTCCCCGCGACCCAGGCAACAGACTTGATATACATGTTCCATTTCAGGTCAGGAGTAAAGGTCAAAACCAGGAGCTTGTCAAAACATGAAGCCTCCCCTAGACGGGAGCCATCCATTTCAATTGATGCCAGATGGGGATCAGAGCGTTGATGATGTAAAGATAGGAGCTTGGTTTTAGATGCATTTAAAGTAACCAGCCACCTCTTCCCCCACTGTACCACACGCTCAAGATCAGAGGAGAGAGAATCAGAGAGAGATTTGTTATTTACAGCCTTTGATGTGTTGCCATAGATGGTCGTGTCATCAGCATAGATGTCAACGAATGATTTAAGTATGTGTTTTGAGAGATCATTGATGTAAAGTTGGGCCCAGGATGGAACCCTAAGGGACTCCAGCATTAATACTGTGGGCCTCTGATTTCTGCCCATCAACCACTACTCTTATGAACCTATCAGAGAGAAATGATTTAATGATTGAGAAAACATTTCCAGTAATACTGTAGCTGGAAATCTTGTGAAGTAGGCCCTTATGCCATACCTTATCGAAGGCCTTTGATATGTCAAGAGCAATTACTCTAGAAAGGAAGCCTTTGTTGAGAGATTCACTAATCCTATGGGATATAACTGTTAGCACATCTGCTGTAGATCTAGCAGAACGGAAACCATATTGCATGTCACTAAGGAGGTTATTTCTGCTGAGGTGGTTGACTACTTCTTTATTTAATATGGATTCCAGCAACTTACCCATGACACACAGGAGACTTATTGGTCTGTACTGAGAGGGAGATGACTTATCACTTGAATTCTTAAATACAGGGCATACTAACGAGGTTTTCCAGGATGTTGGAAAGCACTTCTCCTTAAGGCAACGCTTAAACACTTTTGTAAGTATGGGGGCAAGTTCTGGTCGAAGCTTTTTCAACACTATAATTGGAATGCCGTCTGGGCCAGTTGCTTTACTGGAATCAAGGTTGTTGATTAGCTTGACAACCTCACACACAGATATTTGTATGTTGCATAGTGTGTTGTCTGTTATAGGAGGAAATACAGGAGTTAATGGCCTTCATCGCAGAGGGTAGAATTAGCTGCAAAGTTTGGCCTTGTCTGATGCTGACGAGATGACCTCAGATACATTGATGATGGTTGGGATAGAATGTTTAGGGTTTGTAATGCTTTTAGGGCACACCCTAATAAAATGAATAATTCGATACAAGTCTCTGAAATGACAAACGCAACAACTTCATAAAGGTCACAGAAAAGGTTTGAGGTGAATGTCGTATTTTCCTTGCTGGACTCTGGCACCTGATATTATTGCGGTAGTTATTCCACTGGAATCGTCGATACCATAGAGATAACACCGAGGTGGAGAGAGAAAAAAGAAAAGGAGGTTCGTTCCGTTTCGTGTCTCCCTGCATAAAAGAATGAGTTGTTCTTCTTCCAACCTGATGCTGGCCGAGTTCCTTTGGGGATAGGAAGTATCAATGTGCCGTACCCCTGACTGTTCAAGATGTGGCCGAATAGCACAGGGGAGAGGCATTGATTCGAGGAAGAAAAAAGTCCCATTTGTTTCTGCTACAAACGCACGCTTCTGTTAAGGTTCCTCTGTGGGGTATATGGTTAGAAAAAAAAAAACGTACCAGGCGTATCTGCATCACTCTTTGGGAAAGAAGGAAAGGATGGCCAGCTCATTTATATACACGAAGGGCATCTTGGAAAGACAGGGCATGATGAGAGAAGCTAATTTTTTTTCCTGTCTCTTCCTTTTTTTTTTCTAGAAGGAGGATATAAAAGCTGGTAACAATTCCCTGGACGACACAAAAAGAAAAGAGTTGTGAACATCTCTTGAAAAGTATTTTGTGTTGCTAACGTTCAGATTGTGTGATGTGACGTTGGTGGCGAGAGGCCAGCTGTGGTCGATTGGAAAAGAAGAGGGCAGAAACGTGCTGTTGTCAAGCGAGTGACTCATTCCTTCCCGAACCCCAGAACTGAATCCTGATTGTAAACTTAGAAGCTATTTCGGCATGTCAAGCAAATTAACATGGCTGACTGGAGACTGAACACTCAGATGTTGAGACCCTTCACTGGGGAGGGTGACCTAATTAAATGGCTGGAAAAATTAAAGATGATGGCAAGGTTGCAAAAGTCGAAGATGTAGTCACCCTGCTTCCGCTATACTTAGTGGGGGAAGCCCTCACTATTTACCAGCAGATGCACAATGAAGATAACTGAGACCTTGCCTCAGTGGAGCAAAGACTAAAATTGGCTTTCGCTGAGAGTCCATTTGAAGCACTCGACATGCTTGCAAGTTTGAGGTGGACTAGCGAGTCTGTTGACGTCTTTACTGCGGAGATCAGGAGACTGGCAGGATTGGCTGGTTACGTGTGGAGGAGCCTGGAGATGATGGTAAAGCTATACCTAGTGAACGGCTTCTCAAAAGAAATCTCCGCAAACATGCAGAGAATCACTGAGATCAATATGATGAAAGTGGACGATCTCTTGGTCCACGCCAAAGTCCTAGTCAAGAATGTCAAGGGCCCAATCGTGGCTGCAGCTGTGAGTGGAAATAAGTGCATGAGGCCCCACTTGAATGACGAGAGACAGGCAGCAAGGCGACAGGATGGGAGACCTGCCATCAAGTGCTTCCGGTGCCAGGGTCCTCACCTGCTCAAGGACTGCAAAGAGCCGAGACCGGGGATCACCTGCTACCGATGTAGATGAGTGAGGCACATTAGCCACTATTGCGTTGCTTCATGGAACCAGGGAAACGAGTCAAGGGGAGCCATTGTGTCAGTGGTTCCCCCTTTTATGTGGAAATGGCACACAACGAAATGCTGCCTCAGTTACCGGTAGTAGTCAATGGGAAGAGAGCCATGGCCCTTGTTGACACAGGCTGCACCACGATGTTGGTAGCGAAGAATGTCACTAGATCATGGAGTGGAGCCAGGAGTATTAAGACCGTGGATGGCAGGGAGGTGAAATGTCTAGGAGAGACAACAGCGGAAGTACTGGTGCAAGGTGTGCCTATTGGACTACGAGCCCTGGTGTTGGATCGTCTGGTTAGTGATGTTGATGTGGTTTTAGGTGTAAGTGCGATCAACCAACTTGGGGGTGGGGCGCTACGTTGAGAGAGTGCCAAGTAACTTTCGGATGCCTTGGCACAGTAGGAATGCAGGAGTGGAAGGTGATAGAAACATCAAAACACAAAAACTGGAGGCTTGCTGCATCGAGGATGAGGATTTCCTGTTGAGGTTCGATGGTGAGAGGTGGACGGTGGAATGGAAATGGATCTCCGGACCTTCGGAACTACGAAACAAAGTAAGCTGCTACGAGAAAACACTGCAAGGAGAAATAAGAAAAGGATTCGAGGAAGAAGTGAAGAGGTGGATAGAGGAGGGAATTCTGAAACCGTGGACAGGGGAAGAAAAAGGAGTGCTATCATTACTGGTGGTTGTTCAACCCACAAAGAACAAAGTTAGACCGGTACTGGATTTCAGAGAATTAAATAGATACATAGCCTGCCACACTGGAAAGACTTCAAGTGTTAGCCACAGGTCGTGGGCCCCTTGATTTTTGAGAACGTCGACTGAAGTAAAATAAAACAAGAAAGGGGATTGACGTATGCGAAGAGGTTATGAGGAAATGGAAGAGGATGGAGCAGGCCACTAAGATTGTCGATCTGAAGTCGGCTTATCTCCAGATCCATGTAGATGAAAAACTCTGGCAACATCAATTGGTCCAGTACAAGGGGAAAATGCATTGCCTGACGAGGTTAGACTTTGGGCTGAGCTCAGCCCCCAAAATTATGACTGCCATGCTGAAGACGATGCTGAGTAAAGACTGTACAGTGAACAAGGCCACTAGTTCGTACATTGACGACATTCTCGTGGAGGAAGCAGAGGTGACAGCGGAGAAAGTGAGAGGTCATGTCACAAGCTATGGGTTGACTGCAAAACCGGCAGAGTCCCTGGATCAAGGAGCGGCGTTGGGGTTGAAACTATGCCAAGATGGCAAAGGAAGCCTTTTCTTTAGACTAGGGAATGCAATACCCGAAATCGGAACCGACCTGACAAAACAAGAACTCTTCTCGGTCTGCGGGAGACTGGTGGGACACTATCCAATCGCTGGCTGGCTCAGGATAGTGTGCAGCTTTATTAAATAACAAATGGGCACTGATAGCTGGGAGGGCCATGTGACGAAGGAGGTCACAAACATGCTACAAGAAATCATCGCGAGAGTGACGAAAGAAGACCCAGTAAAGAGGGAATGGTACGTCAGCAGTGGAGACACAGGGGTGATTTGGTGCGATGCCAGCAGCTTGGCATTGGGCGTCGTATTAGAGATGGGGGGTGTAATTGTGGAAGATGCGGCGTGGCTAAGAAATAAAATGACTATTCCCATATCAACATAGCCGAACTGGAGGCCGTTATGAAAGGAATCAATCTGGCCCTGAAGTGGGAATTGAAAACAATTGAAATCAAATCCAATCAAGTCGGCAGTGACTAGCGATAAGAGAGTTAGGACTAGAGGTGCTGCATAAATGCTGATCAAGCGTAGGCTCGGAGCACTCGCAGATTTGATAGCGGAATTCCAGCTGAGGGTATCTGTAGTGCTGGTCCCATCAGAAAAGGACAAGACAGATTTGATGACACAGGTAAAGAACTGCAAGAGGGAAAGGAGGTTTCCTCGGTATGCTGTGCAGGGGAGGAAGTTAAAAAGTTACATGAAATGCACCACTTTGGTCGAGAATGGCAAGAGACGTTTACCCGGAAACCACCGAGAAGGAGGTCAGGGAGGTAGTAGAGCACTATCAGGAGTGCCAATCGATAGACCCTGGACTGTCCAGACATGAAGCAGGAGAGTTACACATTGCGGAGAACTGGAAGCGATTGCTCATTGATGTGACCCATTATTGTCATAAGCTGTATCTGTCGATGGTCAACTGTGGACCGGCAAAGTTTGCCATATGGAGAGGGATCAGGGCAGAAGCTGCATGGGTGATCGGAGGGGTCATCGAAGAAATACTTTTGGAGAGAGAGCCGGTTAAGGAACTGTTAATGAACAATGGCCCCGCTTTCTGATCAGAAGCCTTTAAAGAGTAAGGCAATTTTTTAGGGCAGCGTATTGGCCGAGTGGCAATGGGATAGTGGAGAGGAATCATCGCACCATCAAGGCTGCTGCGGAAAAAAGCAACATTTCACCCATGGAGGCGGTGTTTAGGTACAACATCTCACCGAAAATCAGACAAGATGAGACAACTGTGACTCATAGAGTCATCTTCGCATATAAGTGGCGGCATTCGTGCAACAAAGCGGTAGGAATTGAGGGTGAAGAAACTACAATTAAAGTGGGTGAGGAGTTGTGGGTGAAGCCCCCCAATGCAAAATGTAAAACTCGCTGGGGGAGGGAGGTCGTAACAGGAATGCAGTCAAAGAACAATGTGATGGTGAATGGCGTTCCCCGGCATATCCTAGACCTGCGTCGTGTAATCCTGCCGGTGCGCAGTGATGGCAGTGAAGAGGAGGAAGTCGACATCCACCAAGAAGCTAACGATGCACCCCAATTCGACTTAGCCCCACATTGTGGTTCTTTACAACTGGACGAGAATGTCTGTAGTGAACCTGAAAACGTCAACCTCCAAGAAGTTGTCCCCCAGAGGCTTCAACGTGAGAGGAGGAGGCCTGCTTGGATGAAGGATTGTGAAGTGTCTTATTGATCTCGAAGATCAGGGGGGCATGTGGAGTATATGGTTAGAAAAAAAACAAAAAAAAAACGTACCAGACGTAGCTGCATCGCTCTTTGGGAAAGAAGAAGGAAAGGATGGCTAGCTCATTTATATACATGTTTTTTTTTTCCTGTCTCTTCCTTTTTTTTCTAGATAGGAGGATATAAAAGCTGGGAAAAATTCCCTGGAGGTGGAAAAAAAAAAGTCGTGAACATCTCTTGAAAAGTATTTCGTGTTGCTGACGTTCAGATTGTGCGTGTGACATTAGTGGCAAGAGGCCAGATGTGGTTGATTGGAAAAGAGGGCAGAAACGTGTTGTTGTCGAGCGAGTGACTCACTCCTTCCCGAACCCCAGGACCGAATCCTGATTGTAACCTTAGATCCTGTTTGCTATTTGCCAAAACTGGTGGGAACCAAGCCACTGCTCAGCTACTTTGGATTTAACGGACTGGTCATATAGCTCTCTTGCATTTTTTATTACTCTTTTACAGTGGTTGCTGGCAGTCCTGAAAGCAGCTTTAGTCTCAGTACATCTATTACGTTGTTAGCTATGGAAAAAGTGATTTCTGTGCACAATGGCAGCAGCACATTCTGGGGAGAACCATGGCTGGCTGTTAAGTTTTTGTTGGAATTTTTTTGATGGTATGAATCAGTCTATGCCTACAATTAACCATTCAGTCAGGTCTTATACTACAGAGGACATATCATTTTTAAACATGGTAAGACAGATATGAATGTACAGAAGCTATCCCAGTCTGCCATAGAATATCGACATACAGTATGGTGGAGAGGTACATCTGAAGACTTATTGCATTTCATTTTTATCTTAACTGATACAATGGAGTGGTCGGAGGATCCCAGGGGAAATAGAATGGAACATAAACATAGCTCAGGGGAAGTTGTGATAAAAAGGTTTAGAAGGCTTGCATACTGACCAGTAGTATCGGGCACACGGGTGGGTTCGTGAACAATCTGGGTGAGTTCATAGGCAATAGCGAAATCATGACAGAACCTCTCATCATCTGTATTGTTCGAGTGGGTCAGCCATTCCACATTATGGACATTGAAGTCACCGCAAATGTGAATATTAGCTGAAGGATGAGCAGACAGGATGAGGTCAATTTTCTCAGATATACTCCTAAAGACAGTAACCCTGCTGTTGTGGGGGCGATAGAGGTTAAATATAAATGCGGTGGTGTAAGCAAGTGCAACCCGGAAGCACATATAAGGTAAATTAAGATCTTCTCCGGAAATATCTCTACCACACGGAAAACCATCTTTTATGTAGGCACATATTTCATGTCCATGGTGATCTTGGGGGGTCAGATTTAGACATTAAGTTAGTGTAACCTTTTATTATGAACTCATCTAGGGAAGTGCTCAGCCCTATGCCAGTTTTGCTTAGGAAGAATAGGTCCGGTTTCGTCTCCTGTAATTGGGTTTTAACCTCTGTAAGGTTGGAACGTAGACCCCTGATGTTGGAGAAGGAAACATGATAGTAGGGGTCTATGTTGGAGGATGGGTTTATTCGTGTTTTTTTTGTTTTTTTTTGAGATATTTCATGTTGGTGATGGGATTTGTGGAACAGGTCGGTAGACTTGGTTAGAGTAGGACAGAGAGGGAAAGTAAGAGAAAAAAAAGACAGGACTTTTTTTTTTGTAGCACATAAGGTAAAGCCGTAACAATTACCCACTAGTATGGCATCGAGATGCCCCACCAGAAACTACTGCATGGTCCAGAATCCATTCACCAAATGGCAATACAGCACCCCCAGTACTTTGCACCTGCTGATTGGACAGCCTCCTTAGTGGTTAATCCAAGGTTCAGGTCCCTGACTATCAGGCGGGTAACGTCAGCCCAGATGAAACGTTTACCTCCAGCACTCTTACTAGTGGCATGGCCACAAGGATAGACATAGAAACAGAAAATATTTCTAACATCTCAGGCTACTTTTCACGAAGTACTACCGACCTGTAAAGCTGCTTTTTCTTCGCCCTTTGTCAGAAAAATCACTCATTGGAAATGAGGATGAGGAACAAAAAAGGAGAAGCGAGAGTTACTGGAGCTGCCGATGTTATTTATTGGATGTTATTTTCACAATGTTTGGAACAATCATCTTCAACTCAGAAATCTTGGACTCGTGATGTAACAAATAAAGTTCTAAATAATAATCAGTTCTAAAAGACAGTCTAATGGAGGTTGAATGGAGCTAAGAATATAATTATGAGTTACATATAAATTCTAGCCAGTCGTGACTGACGGAACAAGAACAATTTATTCTCGTGGATTAAATAAAGGGTTTAGTTCGAAAATTGGCACATATTCTCGATTGCGACATAATGATTCAAAAGTTCGACAAGATGGTCGGTTCAATCTACCGAAATGTCTTGAGAAAAACATTGAAGATGAGAACTTCTACTGTCAAATATTTTTCGGCTATTTTTGGATTGTGTTTATGTTTTATCGTGTATCTAGATAATTTGGGAATGTTAGATGCTGAATGTGAAACGCAGTTCTAGCAAGTCAAAGACCTGTAGAAATCTGCTAATACAACAAACGTAGACAGTTCTGATCGTTCATTGCGATCTGCATCGACTAGTTACTGTCTTGAATTTTGATACAAGATCACCAGATTGACAGTGATTATCAGTGTCATAGTGTCATTACAAAGTAATAAAAACACACAAATTTTAAAAGCATCCGTTTTCAAGCGTTAACAACATTATTATCTTTGCTAAGAAGGTTATATATTCGGTTGAATGTGTCACTATCTTTGTGAACAACATAATGTCTACATAGATTGAATAACTGTTACTAAACTTAGTCAAAATATCGATTATAGTTTACCTTAAAAGTGATTTAATTTGGTAATCGTAGAGACTCGCTACTTGGCTAATATTGTAGCCAATGAAACCACATCTTATATGACCTTGAAAAGTTCGGGCATGGTTGAAATTTTGACGAAAGTTTAGTTTCCCATTTTTTTTTTATTTAATATATAGATCTGTTGCTCTTAGATAACATCATGCAAAACTTAATCCTACTTAGTTTTTTTTACTTGTCGACCATTGTGTAATTTCATACTTGACGTAGACGTAAGACTTAGATAAAACTTTGGAGTATCCTTAGGTTGTCAAGTGGAGGTATGTAGTAAGTATCATGACGGACTTCTGCTCTTGTTATTTTGTATAAATTGGCCGAATAACATTGAGTAACCCTGTTAGTGTTTTGCTATAAATCTTACCGTGTATGTAATAGATAGAATTACATAACATTTCTTTTTCATCAAGTGTATTTGTTCATCACATTTTGAACTAACAAAGCAACTCTTTAATTTCAGCAGTATTAAGTCAAAGTTAAAAAGAGCGATCCTAAGTTAATCCTGTTGATGTTATACAGTGCGTAGCAAGCTCAACTTTTTAGCCACTGATAAGCTAATCATTGATGCCATTGTGTTCTTTAAAAAGGTCGTCATATTTGTTATTAAAAAGCTCGCCATATTTGTTATTAAAAAGGTCGCCATATTTGTTATTAAAAAGATTAGTTTTAAAAGATTGCTGCCATTTCAGAAAATGGGCGTTAAAACAAAAATCGAAACAAGTCCTTTCTATATTGATTGAAAATGAATAAACAAACACAAAAAATAAATTCTATTATTTTACTTAAAATAGAATTAAATTTATCCTAAAGTTTAGATAATTACTAGCAAGGAGACCCGACGTTGTCCAGGATTTAATGAGGATCAACAAATGTTCCACCGTCCTATACTTTTATTGTCGCTGAAATCGGTGATATCACCCATTTGGGATCAAATCGACTGATTGCATGCTCTTGTTAGGGATACCCCTCTCGATATTGTATTGGGAGGGAGCTTCACATGCCTCCCCGCAGTAACTTGTTCATTATACATTGTAGTCTACCTTGCACTGTAGAGAATCTACTGTTGATTTTATAAATATATTTTATATAATGACTTGAGTTAAGGTTTAAAATGCAATAATCAATTATCATAGTTCAGTTAAACAGAAACATTCATTTCGAACGCGCCCCTGTCTTATCAAAGAACCAACATTTGATTTTACAACATTATTTTCACATAATCACTTGAATTAAAGTTAAATGTACAAAAGTATCATAGTTTAATTGTGCTCTAAAAAGAAACATTAATTTTCAACCCGCCCCTATCTTATAAAAGAATCTATAGTTGATTTTACAGGACGGGCCTTTCTACTTGTGCGTTGATAAAACTTCTCAAATGTACTTGTGATGTTAGCTTGCATAAAAGTGTTAACGTTGGTCAAAATCGAACTTCCTTTTTTTATTCAGATTTTTTCGAGTATCGACTTTCAATAGTGATCAGATGCATTTTAATACAATACCTATATAAGAACAGTCCCAGACATATCAAGTACCTTCATGTGAAATTTAAAAAAAAAATCGGCCCAGCCGTTTCCGAGTCTATAGGAAACACACACACACTCTCTCTCTCTCACACACACACACACACACACACTTCTTCTTCTTCTTCTTGCTCGTCCGTCGAAATCGACGATGACCAAGGTATCAATCAATTCGGCGTCAGGGGTTTGTGGGTCCTGAGATGGCTGATGAGGCCAATCCGTGCTCGGCAGACTCTTCCACACTCTGGACACGTGAAGGCGGTATCGGCAGGCTGTGAACCGGCAGCTCTCTCCTTCCTCCTCTTGCGCTTCTGCTGGTCGTGTGTCATGCGTTGATTCTCTGCCCTGTCGGCTCCTAGGCTGATGATGCAACGTCAGGCCGAACGTTTAGCAGCGCGACTCTCCTAAGACTGGGGGCTGATGTCAAAGTCTTTTAGGGACGTTCTCAGACAGTCTTTATATCGTTTCTTTTGGCCCCCTGCATTCCGTTTTCCCTGGCTGAGTTCCCCATAGAAAAGTTGTTTGGGGATTCGGCTGTCGTGCATGCGATAGACATGGCCTGCCCACCGGAGCTGGGTTTTGCGGATTATAGTGGTGATGGTATGGAGCCTCACGCGCTTCAAGACTTCTGTGTCAGGAATTCTGTCTTGCCAGCGGATGTTGAGAAGATTACGGGGCATCTGAGGTGGAAGCCATTCAACTGTTTTTCATGTCTTTTATATGGCGTCCAAGTTTCGCAGGCGTAGAGTAGGGTTGTTAGGACGACCGCTCGGTATACTTTCAGTTTGGTTGCGAGTGTAATGCCTCTCCTCTTCCACACATTGTCTCTAAGTCTTCCAAATGCACTGCTCGCTGTGGAGATCCTATGGTTAACCTCAATGTCAATGTTGGCGGTGCGGGAGAGGGTGGTGCCAAGGTAGGTGAATTGCTCCACAGCATGAATCTTCTGTCCTTTGACAGTGATGCCGGGTTCATGGTATGCATCTCCTGGGGCGGGTTGGTACATAACTTCTGTCTTCTTTGTACTGATGGTGAGTCCAAAGTTGTCACAACTGGTGGAAAATCCGTCCATTTGACGTTGCATCTCTATCTCATTTGGGGCATTAAGGGCACAGTCATCGGCAAAGAGAAGGTCTCTGATGATGGTTTCCCTCACTTTCGTGACTGCCTGCATTCGCCTGATGTTAAACAATTCCCCGTCACATCTGTACTTGATGACAATGCCAAAGTGACTGTCTTTGAAAGCGTCCTGGAGCATGGCAGAGAAAACCATGCTGAAGAGCGTCGGGGCTAAGACACAGCCCTGCTTGACCCCGTTGGTCACAGGGAAGGGTTCTGAGGGGTCGCCGTCATCCAGGACACAAGCGGTCATGCCCTCATGGAACTGCCTGACAATGGCGATGAACCTGTCTGGACAACCAAATTTTTTCATGATCCGCCAGAGGCCATTTCGGCAAACAGTGTCGAAGGCCTTGGTCAGGTCGACGAACGTGGTGTAGAGGCCCCGGTGCTGCTCGACACACTTCTCCTGCAGTTGGCGTGCAGCAAAGATCATATCAGTCGTTGCGCGGCCCGCTCGAAAGCCACACTGGCTCTCGGGAAGAAGACCATCTTCAAGGTGCACCAGCAGGCGGTTGTGAAGGACGCGGGCCAGGATTTTCCCGGCGATGGAAAGAAGGGATATCCCGCGGTGGTTGTCACATGACTGACGATTTCCCTTGCATTTGTAAATGTGAACGATAGTAGCATCATGAAAATCTTGCGGTAATTCTTCACTCTCCCACATGGATTGGAAGAGTTCTGTTAGTCTTAAAAGCAGTGTAGGTCCACCAGCTTTGTATACTTCTGCTGGAATTGAGTCGGGGCCGGGGGCCTTCCCAGAGGAAAGTTGCTTGATGGCTTTGCTTACTTCCTCTGACGAGGGTGGGATGTCGAGCTCCTCGTTGATAGGCTCCTGGCGTAGTCGATTGATGGCTTCATCGTTGATGGAAGATGGTCGGTTTAGCACACTGTTAAAGTGCTCCGCCCATCTATCAAGGATCTGCTTTTTGTCATTCAAGACAGTTGTTCCATCGGAGCTAAGCAGGGGGGAGGAGCTAGAGGACTGGGGATCGTAGACAGCCCTCAGCGCATCGTAAAACTTCCTCATATCCTGGCTATTGGCATGCTCCTGGATCTCATCTGCTTTGGCGCTGAGCCAGGCATCCTGCATGGAGCGGAGTCTGGCCTGCACCTTGCTGCGGATGTTGATGAAGGCAGCTTTCTTTGCAAAACACTTGGGGTCACTCTGATGTGCACGGAGAAGTTGGCGTTTCTCCTCCAGGAGGGGCTGAATCTCAGAGTCATTTTCATCAAACCAGTCCTGGTGCTTCTTTTGCTTGGGTCCAATGATTTCGAGAGCGATGGAGTAGGTGGAGTCTCTGAGGTGTGCCCACTGATCTTCGATAGTGTCCGAGATGGTGAGGGGGACAGATAGCTTGTCGTTGATTGCTTCCTGTAGCTCATGGATGACATCTGGACTTTTAAGTTTTTCCAGGTCAAGGCGCTTTGTGACTTTCTGGCCCTGAGGCCGCCTCTTGGGTTGGATGTAGAGGCACATTTTGGATATGATCAGGCGGTGGTCTGTCCAACAGTCGGCACCACACACAGCCTTGGTCAATCTTACGTCTCTCCTGTCCCTTGCCCTGATGATGACGTAGTCAATCAGATACCAGTGGTGGGAGCGTGGGTGCATCCACGACGTCTTGTTACGGGTGGGTAGGCGGAACATGGTGTTGGTGATGGAAAAGTCGTGTGCAGCGCAAAGGCTGAGCAGCTGTAGGCCGTTGCTATTGCACTTGCCCACTCCATGGTGGCCAAGGACCCGGTCCCAAGTGGAATGGTCCATGCCAACGCGGGCATTGAAGTCGCCGAGGACGATGAGCTTCTCTCTCTGCGGAGCAGCGGAGATGAGGCTTTCCAGATCTTCATAGAACTGGTCCTTGGTATCTTTGGGGTTAGTCATGGTTGGTGCGTAGGCGCTGATCAGTGTGGCGGTTCTTGCCTTGTTGAGCGGGAGTTGCATCTTCATCAGCCGGTCATTGATGCCGTCCGGGATGCTAACCAGCTTCCTCACGTGCTGCTGCGTCCACTCCAAAAAAAGGTGTAGCCGCCACCTGACTGTCAGTTGACCCTTGTCTGAGAGGTGAGTCTCACTGAGGGCTGCGATGTCTACCTTATAACGGGCAAGCTCCCTTGCTACGAGAGCAGTTCTTCTCTCGGGTCGGTCAGCTCTGGTGTTGTCGAGCAAAGTACGGACATTCCATGATGCTAAGGTAAGCACCGATCCTTTCTTTCTCATGTCTCGACCGCTGTGAGGGAAACCCCGCCAGCCGCGGTATGCTGGCCAGGGGTGATGGTGAAGCAGCTATGTTTAGGGCTCCTTTTATCGCCCCGTCCTCATGCCATGGAGGCGAGCAGAGTGATCCTGAAAAGGACTGCTCGGTCGGCCAGCCAGTTGCCTGCACCCCCTCGCTGCTTCGGTCGAGTGGAGTACGACCAGTTTCTGGGCCGCCTGTGTGCAGGTTTGCAGCTACAGCTCCCAGTGATTTCCACACCTGCTGCTTTGCCGCTCGCCCATCGCCACAGGGCTTGGTGTTGACGCAATGTTTGACACCCTGACTTGCGCTGGATTTGGATTATAGTGAGGGGGACTTGCGCTGCATCGGCCTCACTCTCTCGTCCTGGCCCGCCCAATTCCAACGGCAAGACATAGTCGAGACGGCTGGGGACGAACAAGGGTGCAGGAGCTGCCGGAGGGAGGCAAGTATGCCATCCAACCGCCTAAGGGGCTCCACTCCTTCGTTTCTGTCGGGGTTGCTCCCCTAGCCTTATCCATTTCCATGGCTCTCACAAGGCAGTGAGGCCATTTGACCCATGGCTGGGATAGGGATTGGTAATGTGTCAGGGCATATCCACACGTCGGTGGGCCGTAGCACAGTCCCTCTGGGACTCCCTACTGTTTCGAGATCCTCTACTGATTAAGCCTGGAGTCGCATGACAACCAGTTACCATGTGTGACCACGAGGAGGCACAGCAGAGGTCTTGATGATGGAGAGGCTGTGTACTGACAGGAGAAGACTTACCCACTCGGCTTCTCGTTTCGCGCAAGGCTAGCCAGTGGTGGTTGCTGAGAGCGAGATGGTGCGTAAGCCAAGACGCTACCTTATAGCTAACACACTTGCGCACACATCACCCTGTGTGCATTGCACACACACACACACACACACACACACACACAGTTCCTTTTTTGATAGATAGATAGATAGATAGATAGATAGATAGATAGATAGATAGATAGATATTCTCTGAATAATTTAATAAGATTTTGTTCGGTTGTATATTATCGAATTTCAAAATCATACAAATATATGAGGTGCTTTATAAATAAGTTTCATTGATAGTACATACATGAAACTCTAATCTTCTTTAAAGTAATCTCCTCCATTGCTCATTCCTGCAACTTCTGAAAGGCCTCATGGAAGTCTTCTTGTATGAGTGTGTTAATGATTCAATTGTCACATGACAGCCTCTGTTTTCCTTGAGCTTAAGAAATTACCAAAAGTCACAGGAAACAAGGTTTAGACTATAGGGAGAGTGAGGAACTGTCTTGATGTCCATCTTGGTTAAATAATCTGTGACAAGGATAGAGTTGTGAACTCGTGTATTGTCCAAGTCGAAATTCCATTGAGCTGAGTTGAAGAGTGTTGGCCTCTTTCGGCAGAATCTCTTCCTGAACTCAAAACATAACATAGTATTTCTTGTTGACTGTCAATGCATGTAGATCATTTGCATGTGCTGTCAAAAAAAAAAAAAGGATCATCAGAATTCATCCTTCCTATTGGATTTGCTCTGTCTGGCCTTTACGAGTCTGGGGGAGCCAACATGTTTCCACTGGGAACTGTGTCTCTTGGTTCTCTGGGTCATAGTAGATCCAGCTTTCATCACAAGTTACCAGAGCATCAAAAACTGTGGGATCTGAATGTCGACCATCTCCCTGCTGTCATGATAAAATTGCATATATCTTCAACTTTAGTTCCTTGCAAATAATTGTGTGTACAGTTTCCACACTGACATCAAACTGTAAAGTTATTGTCTCTATAGAAGGGCTAAATTTATTGCTATTCACCTGGATGATGCCGATATGGCTGAATGGGCAGTTTTGTAAGCCAGATTACGTTTCTTTTAGCACATTGGCAATGAAAAGAAATACTAATACTGGTATTATTTTCTTTTTCAATATGAATAGGGTTCTTATTTATTTGAAATGAAGATAATTAATAAATTATGATTAAAAAATGAACAAAAATAAAACAATTATGTCACAAATCGTGTAATGCAGAATTAATCCATGCTAACTTGAAAAGATGGAGAATGATAGTTTTGTGAATCCGACTCCCAATTCTAGATTTCTGATCGCAGTTCCTGACGATTGCGTAACAAATGGCCACTTGAGCTAATCACGTTGTGAGACTGGTAGACATTACCCTAAACTCTCGACCCCAAGTTGAAGAGCGATTGCTCAAAACAACAAGGTACTTCAAGAAGGCTGACTGGGAAGCCATCAGGGATCACATCAAAGATGCCGCATAGAGTAGTATCTTTTCTCTTCCTATATACAAATGAGGCTAATGAATGGTTTAAAGCAACAATTGAAGCACATGTTTCCACAAGGAAGCTTTATAGTTACTCCTCTTCCCATGGGATCATGTTTACTTGTGCTACTGCCATTGCTCAAAGGCAGCACGCATTCAGCTGATTTATCCGAAATAAGTCAAATACAAAAAAAAGTATATAGAAGCTAGAAAAAAAATGTAAAAGTGAAGGTATACTAAAATCACCAGAAAATACACTGAGACGCAGAAATTAGGAACTCGCCATTTCTGGAAAAGTTATAAAAGTGTAGTAAAAATGGATAATCAATAATTCCCTCACTATCCCACAACCACGAAGTTGTTTTGCACGGCAACTGAGAAGGTTTGCTTGCTCGGCGATTCGTCTTCAACTCCATTTTAAACCTAACAAACCACTTCCTCACAAATTTCCCTTTGCAGGCAGAAGCCACACTCGATGATCTGAAAATCACCTCTTTCTATCTTCATCATAAAAACCCTGGACACCTCAAAGGCGTGTAGGCCTGATCTAATCATTGCTATACTATTAAAATATGCACTACTGAGTTCTCTCCAAACTCAACAAATACCTTATCGAATCTTGCTTTCCTAACTGCTGGAAAATTGTTTCTGTTTTATCAGTTTTCAAGAATTCTGGTGAAAGAACTGATCCACTCAATTATCACTGAACGTATATATCATGCACTGGATAAAGCAGGGGAGGCAAGGGCAATAGCCTGAAATATATATAAGGCCTTTGATAGGATCTGATACAAAGATCTTCTCATGAATGTTAAATCAAATGGTATTACCAGACGAATATTTAATATTATCAAGTCTATCTTAGACGAGAAAAAATCCAGGTTGTCCTCGATAGCCATACGTCCAAACAACAAGATATAAATGTAAGTATGTCACAGGGGTCGATCCTTGGACCTTTATTATTCTTGATATTAACGAATGACCTCCCTGACAAAGTTGTCTCCCAGATGGGTATACTTGCTGATGACACCATGCTCTATAACAGACATGAGGGGAAAGCGAATGAACACGGCAATGACTAAAAGCTTGGAGTAGAACCTTCAGTCTATAATATAATGGGGAATTAAATGGATGGTAACATTCAATACTGCTAAGACTAAGTTTTTTTCCTTTTCCTTTCGCAATTGCCATGATAATACTTTACCTGAAAGGTCTTTGTTCAAACTCCTCGGCTTAACATTAACAAGTGACATGAATTGAGAAAGATACATGAAAGACATTGCCATGGTTGCTGCAAAAAAGATAGACTCTTTTACCGTGCTAAAAAGATACTCACACCTAAGAGTATCCTACAAAGCACCCATTCACCTATGCACGGAGTATTGTTATCACATCTGGGTTAATGCATCTACCACTAGTCTATCGTTCTTAGACAAGGTTAAAAAAAGAGTTTCCAACTTAATAGGTCCCACACTATCAACAAAACTCCAACCTCTGTCCCATCACCGAAATGTTGCCTTTTTTACAAGTAAATCAGACGAAATCAGATGAAGTCAAAGCACTTAGGATTTTACTATTTATCGAGTTAGTTGGGGATATTTACATTATAAAAATCCAAAGATGCTTAGAACTGCTAGATGTTGTAATTTTCTCCTGGGTGCCTGCTTCCCTGACTGTACTGACATGCAGAAATTCAAGTGTAACAAACACTCGCTGCTTAACTCCCTACATACTGTCCATGTAGATTTGGTCCCAAATAACGTCCAAGTTACGTGAGTTGCATACACAATCAAAAATGTTATCACAAATGGTAATGCAAAGCGAAAACTAGAAATGGGTCACAGCAAGAAATTGCGTCATTCGTAAACAGTGTTGCTTCACATAAGTAATAGCGATGAAATGTTTAACCTTTATTCAGATATCTTCTTGTATACCAAATAAAGCAAATCTATTAACCTTTTCTTTCAAGATTTAATGCCTAAAAATAATTTTATTAAATAATAAACGATGTGAATTAATTTAAAATGTTTTAAACATTAAATCTCCACATCAAAAAAAAAAAAAATGTCAATTATATTTTCAAGAAAAATATTAATAATTCAAAGGGTGATAAACACATATCTCCCTTTTTGCAATTTTCTATTCATTTTGTTTTTCTGGGGATGGGGCATTCTACTGGATGCTAGATATTGACCCGCTATTTTTTTCTGGGGATGGGGCATTGTACCGGATGCTAGATATTGACCCGCTATTTTTTCTGGGGATGGGGCATTCTACCGGATGCTAGATATTGACCCGCTGTTTTAGACACTTCAGCTGATCGATCTTTTAAAAATTCTAATCATAAGAAAACCTTCAAAAACAATTTTGAGATTTTCAAAAACAGACATGGCAGCTTTGGAAAAGACAAATGTGCATGCATCTCTCTTTATGTATGAGATATACGAAACAGTTGAACATACCCCCCCCCCGGTTATGTTCAACTGTTTCTTTTGAATAGAGATAGTTCAAAGACGGCACTCCTCCCTTTCCTTCCATTTGCAGACAACGAAATGGAAATGAAAATGGACAAAGATACTCGATTTTCTTTAAATTAACCCGACAAATGAACATCTATATATATTATTCTTTATTGGAATTTTTTATTTTTGAGATGAGCATTGTATGTTAATTTTTATTTTTATTTCGGACTATTAGTCTCATCTTATCTTTTTTATTGGTGCACAAATAAAAAAAAAAAAATTAAATGAACATCTCTTCTAAATATGCATGTTACAAAGCATCCACTATAATATAAAGATTAATTAAATCCACCCCGTCACACAAAGTTAGTAAGTAAAAAGCGTGTCTTTTTCTAACTCCTAGACGAAACCATTACAGGTGGGGGGGGGTGCTTGGTCGACATTCACCGATGCCTAGTATCACGGTCGTGATGTGAGCATAGGTAAAACGTTTGCCAATCTCCAACAAAAATATGAAAATAAAAGGTTGTCAGAAATGGCATTAAGACAAAGGCGAATTTTAAAAGTTCAATATGATTTTTATTTAATATAAGAAAGGCGAATGATGTTATTGTGTTGACTCAATGTATTTTTATTTGTGCGTGTGCTGGTAGCACGAGGGTCATGAAAGTGATAAAACTAAAATGTTCAGGAAAGGAATATTTTGCAAATAAAGTTAATGTTTGTAACTTCTTGTATGGTCGCTAGGACTATGTATGTATTTGTATTTAGTCTGATAGTGTCGTTTGCGTGACACTGCTGTCCGAACTTTCACTTTCTGGTTACCACTTGACGCGCCTTCTCTCCACTCCAAAACGAACTTCTGCAACTTTAGCTTTTCTCTCCCCGAATCCGACTTTTCTCTTCTACAAATACAACTTCTCTGCTCGCAATCTAACTTCAGAATGCCTTCCTTCCCCAAATCACTCCTCTTTTATCTCCAATCAGGAGCAGCTCATTTGCATACCTCGTGGTCACCCTGTAGGCATATAAAGAAACAGGGCAGCCATTTTTGTTTCTTTCTTCTTCATTATGAACACGAGGTAAGCCACACAAAAACGCGGTCGGTCGTTCTTGTTTCTTTTTTCTTCATTTACACCACACGCCCCCCTGATCTTCGAGATCAATAGGATACTTCGCAATCCTCCATCCAAGCAGGCCGCCTCCTCTTACGTCGAGGCCTCTGGGGGACAACTTCTCGGGGGTTAACGTTTTCAGGTTCACTACAACGCGGGCCTAAGTCAGGTCGAGCAGCATCATTTGCTTCTCAGTGGCCCTCGATTTCCCCTTCTTCACTGCCCTCACTGCATACCGGCAATGTCACACGACGCAGGTCTAAGATATGCCAGGGAACGCCATTCACCATCACATTGTTCTTCGACTGCAATCCTGTTACGACTCCTCTTTTCCAACGAGTGGTACCCTGTGCATTGGGGGGTTTCACCCACACCTCTTCACCTACTTTGATAGTGGCTTCTTCACTCTCAATTCCTGCTGTTTTGTTGCACGGATGCCGCCACTTATATGTGAAAACGGCCCTATGAGGCACAGTTGTCTCATCTTGTTTGGTCTTCGGAGAGATGTTATACCAAAACACCGCCTCTATGGGTGATATGTTGCTTTTTTCCGCAGCGGCTTTAATGGTGCGATGATTCCTCTCCACTATTCCGTTGCCACTCGGCCGATACGCTGCTCTGAAAAATTGCCTTACTCCCCACTTATCGCACACCCCTTCGCACACACCGTGATCGGTCGTTCTTGTTTCTTTTTTCTTCATTTACACCACAGATGGGTTTTGAATTAAATGCATAAAGCAAAGTAAAGAGAGGGAGAGAGAAATCTTGCTTTGACTGAGGCAAAATGAAATCGAATGGTAAATGTTAATTCTCGCTGCTTTGGTACTTCCATGTGGAGAATTTAGGTGCGTGCAGGCGTTTATAGCTAGTAGCCGTCGGTACAAAGAAATCGGTTAAAAGAAAGAAAAAGAAAAGTCTCAGTGCGTTGACATGTTGTCCGTGGGTGGGAGTTGTATTGATGTATGTTCTTTAGCGTAATAAAGAATGTTCGTTTGGGTACAGCACGTGGAAGCAAGTTGGAGTCTGAAGAGAAATATAGCTAGCTTGTAATGCTCACGTTCAGCCTGGGGCTGAAGCCCCCGGCGATGTGTGCTTCTGGGCAGAACACAGAGAAAAAGGGTTAATAGTTTCAGGTTTTGCCTTTTATAGTCTCTGCCACGTGATAGAGAGCTGGCTTGTGATTGGACAAGCATGGAGGAAATGAATTTCAAATCTCCAAGTTGTGAGATGTCGCTCTGCTTGTTAGTAGCGGCTGTCAGCTGCTACAAGTTTTTACAATCGCGAAAATTGTGTGTGTGTAAAGCACGGATGTACACGGAATCAAAATGTTGCTTGTACAATCAATTAATATTTGTAGCGAGTCACTACATAAGGGAACTGAGAAAGCAAAAAGTATGTTAAACAGCTTCGGTCGTCTGAAATGAATTCAGAAAGAAATCGCTTATTTTAAATAAAGTTAACATAGATGTTCTTTTCTTTAGATCATCAGAAATTATAATTTATATATAAAACTATTTATATATTAGATTATATATTAGATATTTGCATAAACCCATCGGAAATACGACTACACATAGTTGAAAAAGAGGCTTACGCGATAGTTGAATGTGTCCGAAAATGGAGGGACCTCCTTGCTGGAAAGCACTTCACTATCGTAACAGACCAGCAAGCCGTATCTTTTGTGCATAAGCCAGCTAACCGAGGGAAAATTAAAAACGATAAAATCATTCGGTGGAAAATGGAGCTTCTCCCATTCTCGTCCGATAGAAAACACCGTCCCGGAAGTGAAAACATCGTTGCCGATGCTTTATCGAGAGTATGTGGTGCTACTGCTCCCTCCTTGGAGGAGCTAAGAGCCATACACAGGTCATTAATATACGCTGGTGTACAGCGTTTTTGGCACTTTATACGATCACAAAATATGCCATACTCAATTGATGAAGTTCGGCACGTGACATCCGAGTGTACAACGTGCACAAAAATAAAGCCTCACTTCTTCAGCCCTACTAACAATATACTGATCCGCGCTACTGCTCCCTTTCAGCGCCTCTCCGTAGACTTCAAGGAGCCTGTCTTCGAAAGAATGTTACCTATTTACTATCGTGGATGAGTACAGTCGATTTCCCTTTGCGTTCCCTTGCCGTGATTGTTCTTCGCAGATCGCAATCAAGTGCCTGACGAATATTTTTTTCTATTTTTGGACTCCCCGCTTTCATCCATTCTGATAGAGGAACATCGTTCGTGTCGGAGGAGTTCAGAAATTTACTGACGCGACTTGAGGTTTGGTGCAGTAACATATTGCATACAACCCAAGAGGAAACAGTCAGTGCGAGCTCTATAACGGCGTTATTTGGCACTCAATATTATTGGCCCTGGAATCTAAACAGTTACCTCTTAATGCTTGGCAGGACGTTCTGCCTGATGTTTTAAATTCTATTCTCTCCTTACTATGCACTAGTACGAATGCAACTCCCCACGAGCGATTGTTCAAATTTGACAGGCGCTCTTCTACCGGTACTGCTTTACCTGTTTGGCTCTGTGAACCTGGGGAGGTACTATTGAAACGGTTTGGCAACAGGAGCAAGTACGACCCGATCGTCGAGGTAGTGGAACTTCTCGAGCCCAACCCTACACATGCGAGAATATGGCATAATGATGGCCCGGAGGATTCAGTGGCGCTAAGACATTTGGGTCGTTTTCCGCGCTCTGATGGACCTCAGGGTCCTGCTGAGAATACTCGACCCGACCTTGCAAATGCAGACCCGGCCCATTTGATTGAAACAAATCCAGTTGACAATACACCTAATGCAGAAAATATAGAGAATTCGCAGAGATCTACCAGTCCTTCGAATATTAAACTGCTTTCACGCCGGTTTAGCCGAATCCGTAAACCAGTCCAGCGACTGGACTTATACATATAACACATCGCCACTTTCAAAGATAATTCTGTATTTTGAAAAAAAAAAAAAAAAAAAAAAATCTACACCTTGCAATCTCTCTTACTAGTGGGGGGGGGAAGATTGTAATATTTCCGTTAAAGTAAAAGTTTCTATGACACGTGATTTTGCACACGTTCTTTTTCCTTTTTAAAAGGGTTGAGTTTTTTTTTCTTCAACATTTCGTTACTAACAGCTCTTGCCTTTACTGCTGCTACCTGCTCTTTACTATTTGCTGTGAAATTAGTTCGGTAAAGCCTAGTAAAGAGGTTTTGCTCTGTCTTCCGTTCTATGATAAAACACCACAAAGGTGTTAAATATTGGTCGAGTAAATCCGCTAGTGTATTAATTGGTTAGTTGAAAATAACAGGAAATAAAAGTTCGGTCGAGATGAACTTGCAAGTAGGATACTAGATTGTAGAAATTTATAAAAATGAATATGACGCCACATGGCAGAGAGAGAGAGAGAGAGAGAGAGAGAGAGAGAGAGAGAGAGAGAGAGAGAGAGAGAGAGAGGTTCTACCAAAGAATCAAAAATATAAAGTGCGGATTATACACGTGCTCTTATCAGTCGCCAATACCGTGGCCTTCGTTATAAAGATGGCCGGCCAGCTGAAAAAATGACGTCATCGCCGAGGTCCCAACAAGCAAGATATGTGGAACTCTTAGACTGTCAATAATGAACAGTAATTTTTACAGACAGCGTTACAAAACTTCAAAATTGGATTAAAATAAAGAAATAAAGAAAGAACACGATTTATACTGAAACTCATCTAATATTAATAATAAAAAATAATAAAAAAAAACACAAGTTATTTAAGTATATTATAAGCAATTGAATATTTCGTTGTATTATAGATTTTAAAGATTAGAATGCGTTCTTTAATTACTTATAAATTACATTTTAAAAAAGTGAAGGAACACGATTTGATTTGAAATAAACTTGAAGTTTATTTAATATAATTAAATGAAAATTATGCATGTAAGATTATGAATATTTGAAGCAGAACACAAGCAAAACATGAGTTAAGACAATAAACAAATATTAAAATTAAACTTTTTTTAAAGCAAAATGAATATTTTTTTAAATCAAAATGAATATTTTTTAATCAAAATGAATATTTTTAAATCAAAATGAACCACAATATTTTTTTCAAAATCAAAAACAATATTTTTAATAAATTCATGAAATATTGCACAGTAAAAAAATTAACCTAAAGAAAAAATCATGTTTCTTATTTAATATTATTTCACCACATAACAAAAATAACATGCAAAATCATTTTTTTATATCCATATTTTCAGTTTGTTAAAATACGTGGGTTTGTATTACTGTACACATAGATTCGAAAAAGTTGTTAAAAAACAAATATATAACAAATAAATGTTATCAAAGGCAAGATAAGTTACTTTTCTACCAAACTGGATATATTTTTCGTGTTTTTATTCAATGTAACATGTTTATTCAGCTCGAAAAACATAGTGTTTACCGATGTATTCGAAAATTCAAGATGGCGTCTGATTCTCTCTTTAACACGGTAAGTTTGGGAAAAGGTGTTATAAATACAAAACCGGATAAAATACTGTTAAAAACTCGCTCAATATATGTTACCGTGACATAGGTTGACATATATTCGGCGGGTTTTTAATAGTATGTTGTATAGTTTTTTATTTATAACACCTTATCCCAAACTTACCGTGTTAAAGAGAGAACCAGACGCCATCTTGAATTTTCGAATACATCGGTAAACACTATGTTTTTCGAGCTGAATAAACATGTTACATTGAATAAAAACACGAAAAATATTTGGTAGAAAAGTAACTTATCTTGCCTTTGATAACATTTATTTGTTATATATTTGTTTTTGACAACTTTTTCGAATCTATGTGTACAGTAATACAAACCCAATTACGTTAATGAAATGAATTGTACTTATTTACTATGCCTCCCCACGGGACAGAGTTAGACACCAGGGTCGTTTTTTAACGTGGAGAAAAGATACAAAAATAAAAATTGTCTCAGTCGTGAAGGATTTCTCCTCCACCGAAAGAGAACAAGAAATAGAATGCAGCATCTGGAAAACAGATACTACACTTTGATCTGGTCCCGAAGGCCAAGACTGTTTAAGACCACGAGTGAACGCGCGTTTTTTTTTTTTTTTTAGTTTAGTTTCATATATATATATATATATATATATATATATATATATATATATATATATATATATATATATATATATATATATATATACAAGTATTTTTAAATTTTATCTTTCTAGCTTTAAAAAAAAGTTTAAAAATTTTATCAGCCGGCATAATTTATTTTTAAATATTGAAAAATTTCAGGAAAATGAATTTTTGTTAGATTTTTAAACGTGTGTCAACATCTTAAAAAATCGTGTTTTAAAGAGTCGATGTTGTCTCGCATTTTCATTAGTTTTGTATGCTGTAAAAATTTTTTTTTAAATATTAGCAATTTATTTGAAGCTTCTTTTGAATGGTAGAACATTTAGGATGATAATATTGAATTAAATTATAGTTACATCGTGTTAAATACAGGGGGGGGGCACGTTAAAACTTACTTTGCTGAATGGAGATGGTGTAAAATCTTTTTTTTTTTTTACTGCATTATAATTCTTTATCTTTCGGAAATGAAAATACTGTCACTTTTTGGTCCTTTACGATAATTTCCTCAGCAAGTTGGAACGATGCACCGTGAAGGCATTTTAATAAAAAAAGAAATATTACACTGACTTCAAGACGTTACGAATGCCTACCGGTGACTACCGGTGTCACCGGTATGGACTATCCGTGATGACGTCAGCAGATTAAATTATTTTTGCTCACCGGCCATCTTGTCTTTTAAGACGGTCTTGCCAATACCGCCGTTAGTTTTTACCATCGGATAAAGTATTAAAAAAAAAACAAAAAAAAACACACACACACACACATATATTCATCTTTAGAGTGCCATAAAGTCTTACTGAAACGTGTTTATTTGGACCGTTGATGACGATCGCTTGGTGTTATGTGTACATAAGATACGTGTTTTACGAATGGACTATCAAATTGTTGAATTACTCTCGCATACAAATATTATATTTACGATGCTGACTCGCATACGGCTTAGATTCTTAATCCTGATATTTTTTTTTGGATTTTGTAAATGAAAGTAGAAGGGATTTCTACTTTCCGTTGTCTAACCTTACTTTCATATAAAAGAACACATTGAACTAATCATAACTATTATCAACATTTGGGAATGTTTTTTGTTTTTTTTTTAATTAGTACTTTACTGGGATATTTTCAGGACAACCCCGTGCTGGGATCGATTAAGCAAGTTTTCAGATATCTTTTGTAGACAAATCTGAAACGCAGCTGGTGCCTGCCTATGTGGCGTTTTCTCTGCACAAGTTCACCGTAAAGGAAATCCTTTGGGATCGTGCAGCTATGTAGTCTCTCAACGTGTCCAAACCAGAACAGACGTCTGTTTCAGCGGGGTGTGTATGTGATAGTGATGTTAGCTTTCTCTCCGGAACGATACTGGTTGGAACTTTGTCTTGTGATGCTGAACAGATAACGAAAGTGACAAGTGTTCAGCTTGATGTCCTTACGTGCGTTGTGACCCGTAACTTTCTCTCATTTCATGTCCGATTACTGTATTCTGATTATATTGTCTCACCGCAGTATTTACCAAAGCATTAATAATTTAATAATTTATACGTTAGCACAATAAGTTGACATGTTTAGCCATTAATTTATTCTCTCGTATTTTTATGTTCACTAGCAATTATATGTTCCTTCCGGTCGCATATTTTTGCTATGTAAGGATGGAGTTCGCTAATGAACACCCAATAGTAACAGGTTTCTGTTGATGTATTCTATCTTCCATAGAGAAGGTAATGCCTGGGAGAATATTATGTCAATAGAACACATGGACTGAATTGAGCATTTAAAGATACGTTTATGGAATGAGGGTGGAGGAAGTGTAAGTCTCCTGTGGTCATGATGCTATCCTCACAAGGAATATCTTGTATGGGAGGAAAATATCTCTTCTGTTTGTGATATAACCTCTCGGCGTGTTTGTCGATCCCGGTTTACAGGACCATAAATATAACCCAGCAGGGGTCAGGTCGCATACACGAATAGGAAAACGTGCACTAATCCTAAGTCCCTGTAGCAACACATCTATCTTCGTCCAGTGGCCAGGATCCTAATATCTATGCCAGGCGCTCGCTGGTTGCTGGAACTTGTTTTACTCGAATACACAACTCGTGCATGACCCCCAACAACACCGTTTACTTCGGTCGCCGTTTTGACTTGGTGCTGAATCTGGTCTGTGTCTTTGCTGCCGATATGGTCGACAGTGTGGAGGTTTGGGAAAAGTTCATTTCAAATAATTAATGAAATCAGACAGTTATAAGGAACTTAGATTCAAGAACCAGTTAAGCGTATCTAAAACACAATCGTTTTTATTAAATCAGCTTCTTCCCCTCCTATCTTATCGGGATCACTATTTCTCTTTTCTTCTGAATCTTCCTTTTCTTTCGCTATCTTGACCATATCACTTTTCAATTCTATTTTCCCTCTTTCTCCGTTTCTAACTCATTTTCCAAAGAAACTGGTTTATCAGTCAGTTGCCGGTGGCCCGGCATTTGAATATATAACATCTGTAATAGATAACCCTCCCTCGATTTATAGTTTTTCTATATGCTTGACTGGATTTTGAATCTAAGTTCCTTATAACTGTCTGATTTCATTAACTATTTGAAATGTACTTTTTCCAAACCTCCACATTGTCGAAAATATCGGCAGCAAAGACACATTCCAGACCTCTGGAGAAAAGAAACAATCTCATGTCAAACACTCCACCCAACCCTTAGCCCGTGGGCAAGGTGAATTGATATTACTTGGGCATGCAATATCGTTATATGTCGTCAGGAGACCATCCTCTCGGGCATTGCCTCCTCATTTAGGATGTAGTGTAGAATCTTTTTTATTGTTATGATACCATCCTCTTAGGCAAGTGTGGTGTAAATGAAGAAAAAAGAAACAAGAACGACCGACCGCGTTTTTGTGTGGCTTACCTCGTGTTCATAATGAAGAAGAAAGAAACAAAAATGGCTGCCCTGTTTCTTTATATGCCTACAGGGTGACCACGAGGTATGCAAATGAGATGCTCCTGATTGGAGATAAAAGAGGAGTGATTTGGGGAAGGAAGGCATTCTGAAGTTAGATTGCGAGCAGAGAAGTTGTATTTGTAGAAGAGAAAAGTCGGATTCGGGGAGAGAAAAGCTAAAGTTGCAGAAGTTCGTTTTGAAGTGGAGAGAAGACGCGTCAAGTGGTAACCAGAAAGTGAAAGTTCGGACAGCAGTGTCACGCAGACGACAAGCTATTTCGGCGCATCAAGCAAATTAACATGGTTGAGTGGAGACTGAGCACTCAGATGTTGAGACCCTTTACTGGGGAGGGTGACCTGATTAAGTGGCTGGAGAAATTAAAAATGGTGGCGAAGCTGCAAAAGATAGAAGATGTGGTCACCCTGCTGCCGCTATACTTAGAGGGGGAAGCCCTCACGATTTACCAGCAGATGCGAGATGAAGACAAGGAAGACCTTGCCTTAGTGGAGCAAAGGCTGAAATTGGCCTTCGCGGAGGGCCCATTTGAAGCACTTGGCAAGCTGTCAAGTTTGAGGTGGACCAGCGAGTCCGTTGACGTCTTTGCGGCAGAGATCAGGAGACTGGCAGGGTTGGCTGGTTACGTGGGGAGGAGCCTGGAGATGACGGTAAAGCTGTATCTAGTGAACGGCTTCCCAGAGGAAATCTCGGCGAACATACAGAGAATCACGGGGATCCATTCTATGGAAGTGGACGATCTCTTGGTCCACGCCAGAGTCCTAGTGAAAAATGTTAAAAGCCCAATCGTGGCTGCAGCTGTGAGTGGAAATATGTGCATGAGGCCTCACTTGAATGAGAGGCAGCCGGTGAGGCGACAGGAGGGGAGACCTGCCATCAAGTGTTTCCGGTGCCAGGGTCCTCATCTGATCAAGGACTGCAAAGAGCCGAGACCGGGGATCACGTGCTACCGATGTGGACAAGTGGAGCATATTAGCCGCTATTGTGTTGCTGCACGGGACCAGGGAAACGAGTTAAGGGGAGCTATTGCGCCAGTGGTTACCCCTTCTGTGTGGAAATGGCGAATGATGGAACATCGCCTCGGTTACCGGTGGTAGTCAATGGGAAGAGAGCCATAGCCCTTGTCGACACAAGCTGCACTACAACGTTGTTAGCGAGGAATGTCGCGAGGTCATGTAGCGGAACCAGGATTATTAGGACCGTGGATGGCAGGGATGTGAAATGCCTAGGAGAGACGACAGCAGAAGTAATGGTGCAAGGGGTGCCCATTGGACTGCAAGCCCTAGTGTTGAATCATCTGGTCGGTGGTGTCGACGTGATTATAAGTATGAGTGCAATTAACCGACTGGGGGGCGCTACGTTAAGAGGGGGCCAAGTGACGTTTGGACGTCTCGGCGCAGTGGGGATGGCAGGAGTGGAAGGTGATAGAACCGTCGGAACCCCAAAACCAGAGGTTTGCTGCATTGAGGACAAAGATTTCCTGGCGAAGTTTGATGGCGTGAGGTGGACGGTGGAATGGAAATGGATCTCCGGGCCCCCAGAACTACAGAATAAGGTGGGCTGCTACGAAAACACCCTGCGAGGAGAAATAAGAAAAGGATTCGAGGAAGAAGTGGAGAGGTGGATAAAAGAAGGAATTCTGAAACCGTGGACAGGGGAAGAAAAAGGAGTGTTGCCACTACTGGCGGTTGTTCAGCCTACCAAAAACAAGATTAGGCCCGTACTGGATTTTAGGGAATTGAACAGACACGTAGCCTGCCACACTGGAATGGGGATCGACGTATGTGAGGAGGTCATGAGGAAATGGAGAAGAATGGGGCGGGCCACTAAGATTGTCGATCTGAAATTGGCATATCTGCAGATCCATGTAGATGAAAAACTCTGGCAGTACCAACTGGTCTGGTACAAGGGGCGGGTGTATTGTCTGGCGAGGTTAGGCTTTGGGCTGAGTTCAGCCCCCAAAATTATGACTGCCGTGCTGAAGATAGTGCTGAGCAAAGACTGTACAGTGGAGGAGGCCACTAGTTCGTACATTGACGACATCCTGGTGGAGGAGACAGAGGTGACAGCAGAGAAAGTAAGAATCCATGTCGAGAAGTATGGGTTAACTGCAAAACCGGCGGAAGCCCTAGATGGAGGAGCGGTGCTGGGGTTGAAACTAAGGCGAGATGGAAAAGAAAGCCTTGTCTTCGAACGAGGGAATGCAATACCCAAAGTCGGATCTGAGCTGACGAGGCGAGAACTTTTCTCAGTCTGCGGAAGGCTGGTCGGGCACTATCCTATCGCTGGCTGGCTCAGGATAGCATGCAGCTTTATTAAACAACAAACAGGCACTGATGGCTGGGAGGGCCGTGTGACGAAGGAGGTCATGAACATGCTGCAAGAAGTCATTGCGAGAGTGAGGAATGAGGACCCAGTGAAAGGGAAATGGTATGTCAGCGGCGAAGACGCGGGTGTGTTTTGGTGCGATGCCAGTAACCTGGCGTTGGGCGTCGTACTAGAGATAGGAGGTGTAACTGTGGAGGATGCGGCGTGGCTAAGAAAAAACAACGACTTCTCCCATATCAACGTAGCAGAACTAGATGCCGCTATAAAAGGAATCAATCTGGCCCTGAAATGGGGATTGAAAATAATTGAAGTCAAAACCGATTCGGCAACGGTAGCGTCGTGGATTCGGTCGGCAGTAACTGGCGATAAGAGAGTTAAGACCAGGGGTGCTGCGGAAATGCTGATCAAGCGCAGACTCGGAGCGCTCACCGACCTGATAGCGGAATTCCAGTTGAGAGTATCTGTTGTGTTGGTCCCGTCAGAAAAAAACAAGGCGGATTTGATGACACTCGTGAAGAAGGCCTGGCTGCAGGAGGGAAAGGAGGTCTCCTCGGTATGCTGTGCAGGGGAAGAAGTCAAAGAGTCACACGAAATGCACCACTTTGGTCGAGAAGGAACGTTATTCCTAGCCAGAGAGGTTTACCCGGAGACCACCGAGGAGGAGGTTAGGGAGGTGGTGGAGAACTGTCGAGAGTGCCAATCAATTGACCCTGGACCGTCCAGACACGAAGCAGGAGAGCTACACGTTGCGGAGGACTGGAAGCGATTGGCCATTGATGTGACACACTATCGCCACAAATTGTATCTGTCGATGGTCGACTGTGGACCAGGAAGGTTTGCCATCTGGAGAGAGATCAGGGCAGAAGCTGCATGCGCGATCGGAGGGGTCATCGAGGAGATATTTTTGGAGAGAGGGCCGGTTGAGGAACTCTTAATGGACAATGGCCCCACTTTCCGATCAGAAGCCTTTAAAGGGGTGTGCGATAAGTGGGGAGTAAGGCAATTTTTCAGAGCAGCGTATCGGCCGAGTGGCAACGGAATAGTGGAGAGGAATCATCGCACCATTAAAGCCGCTGCGGAAAAAAGCAACATATCACCCATAGAGGCGGTGTTTTGGTATAACATCTCGCCGAAGACCAAACAAGATGAGACAACTGTGCCTCATAGGGCCGTTTTCACATATAAGTGGCGGCATCCGTGCAACAAAACAGCAGGAATTGAGAGTGAAGAAGCCACTATCAAAGTAGGTGAAGAGGTGTGGGTGAAACCCCCCAATGCACAGGGTACCACTCGTTGGAAAAGAGGGGTCGTAACAGGATTGCAGTCGAAGAACAATGTGATGGTGAATGGCGTTCCCCGGCATATCTTAGACCTGCGTCGTGTGACATTGCCGGTATGCAGTGAGGGCAGTGAAGAAGGGGAAATCGAGGGCCACCGAGAAGCAAATGATGCTGCTCGACCTGACTTAGGCCCGCGTTGTAGTGAACCTGAAAACGTTAACCCCCGAGAAGTTGTCCCCCAGAGGCCTCGACGTAAGAGGAGGCGGCCTGCTTGGATGGAGGATTATGAAGTATCCTATTGATCTCGAAGATCAGGGGGGCGTGTGGTGTAAATGAAGAAAAAAGAAACAAGAACGACCGACCGCGTTTTTGTGTGGCTTACCTCGTGTTCATAATGAAGAAGAAAGAAACAAAAATGGCTGCCCTGTTTCTTTATATGCCTACAGGGTGACCACGAGGTATGCAAATGAGCTGCTCCTGATTGGAGATAAAAGAGGAGTGATTTGGGGAAGGAAGGCATTCTGAAGTTAGATTGCGAGCAGAGAAGTTGTATTTGTAGAAGAGAAAAGTCGGATTCGGGGGAGAGAAAAGCTAAAGTTGCAGAAGTTCGTTTTGGAGTGTGAAAGTTCAGACAGCAGTGTCACGCAAGCGACAGCAAGCAAAAATATGCGACTGCAGGGGACAAATATTGCTATTAAAGATTAATATTAGCACTCTATATCGTAATGATATAAAAAAATAATGTAAACACTAAAATATTAGATCCTTTGTTAGTAGAACTAAGCTCTTTTCGGTATGTTTTACGTTCACTCCTGACTCATCTTATTTCGTTCATTTATCTGAGCACTAAACATAAATTCTGTTTTGAAAGGCGAGAAGGGGAACTATTAATTTCATGGCAAAGAATATTTTTCTGGCTCAAGAAAATTAGTTTTTTGTAATAGTTTTATCATAGCTATTTTATATCTATTTGAGCATTTGCTTTTGTAATTTGCATGTTAATGCTAATTTAGGATGCATATTAATACTAATTTAGGATGCATATTAATACTAATTTAGGATGCATATTAATACTAATTTACGATGCATGTTAATACTAATTTAGGATGCATGTTAATACTAATTTAGGATGCATGTTAATACTAATTTAGGATGCATGTTAATACTAATTTAGGATGCATGTTAATACTAATTTAGGATGCATATTAATACTAATTTACGATGCATGTTAATACTAATTTAGGATGCATGTTAATACTAATTTAGGATGCATGTTAATACTAATTTAGGATGCATGTTAATACTAATTTAGGATGCATATTAATACTAATTTACGATGCATGTTAATACTAATTTAGGATGCATATTAATACTAATTTAGGATGCATGTTAATACTAATTTAGGATGCATGTTAATACTAATTTAGGATGCATGTTAATACTAATTTAGGATGCATGTTAATACTAATTTAGGATGCATGTTAATACTAATTTAGGATGCATGTTAATACTAATTTAGGATGCATATTAATACTAATTTACGATGCATGTTAATACTAATTTAGGATGCATATTAATACTAATTTAGGATGCATGTTAATACTAATTTAGGATGCATATTAATACTAATTTACGATGCATATTAATACTAATTTAGGATGCATGTTAATACTAATTTAGGATGCATATTAATACTAATTTACGATGCATATTAATACTAATTTACGATGCATATTAATACTAATTTAGGATGCATGTTAATACTAATTTAGGATGCATATTAATACTAATTTACGATGCATATTAATACTAATTTAGGATGCATGTTAATACTAATTTAGGATGCATATTAATACTAATTTACGATGCATGTTAATACTAATTTAGGATGCATATTAATACTAATTTACGATGCATGTTAATACTAATTTAGGATGCATATTAATACTAATTTAGGATGCATGTTAATACTAATTTAGGATGCATGTTAATACTAATTTAGGATGCATGTTAATACTAATTTAGGATGCATATTAATACTAATTTAGGATGCATGTTAATACTAATTTAGGATGCATGTTAATACTAATTTAGGATGCATATTAATACTAATTTAGGATGCATGTTAATACTAATTTAGGATGCATGTTAATACTAATTTAGGATACATGTTAATACTAATTTAGGATGCATGTTAATACTAATTTAGGATGCATGTTAATACTAATTTAGGATGCATATTAATACTAATTTAGGATGCATGTTAATACTAATTTAGGATGCATGTTTTTTTTTTTTTACATAGGCATCACCACTTATCAAGGCCAAGAGGCCACTCAAGGATAAAGGTTAAAGAGTGTACAGTAGAAATTGGACAACATAGTAATCATTAGTAATGAAAATTTGGTAAATTTGATAACTTATATAGAACGGCTCATCAAGGACTTATTTACATTAGACTTGAACACAACCATATTGTAGTCAGCCGGAAAGCAGGAAAACGGAAGACAATTCCACAGGCATGCAGTTCTAAGAAAGAAGCTTTGTTCATGGAATCTACGTTTAGGCACAGATAAAGAGTGGGGGGAATTATTGATAGTGTGTACAGCTAGACGAGTGTTTCTTGTGAAAGTTTGGCGAGGGGGGACCATAGATTGAAGCTCAGTTGAACACTTTCCATGAAAATCACGATACATCAGAGACAAACTCGCAACATCTCTTCTGTGAGATAGAGGTTGCAGGGAAGAGAAAAGGACATCTCCTACGAGGCTACGAAGTCTATTTTGACCTCTATCAAGGCAGGACAAGTCCTTTCTAGCAGCTCCTGCCCAGATGTGGCAACAGTATTCCATCCTTGGATGTACCTGGCTCTTATATAGATAGAGAATAGCATCAGCAGTGAGATATTTACCGGATCGATAGAAAGATCCCACCATTTTTCCAGCGGCCTTGGCAACAGATTTGATGTACGTGTTCCATTTAAGATCAGGAGTAAAGGTCAAGCCCAGAAGCTTGTCAAAACTTGAGGCCTCCTTAAGACGAGAGCCATTCATTTCAATTGATGTCAGATGTGGATCAGAATGTTGATGATGTAAAGAGAGAAGCTTGGTTTTAGATGCATTAAAAGTAACTAGCCACTCCTTTCCCCATTGTACTACGTGCTCAAGATCAGAGGAGAGAGAATTGGAGAGAACTTGGTCGTTTACTGTCTTAGATGTGCTACCATAAATGGTAGTGTCGTCAGCATAAATGTCTAAAAATGATGTAAGGATGTGATTTAGAAGATCATTAATGTAGATCAGGAAAAGAGTTGGGCCCAGGATGGACCCCTGAGGGACACCGGCATTAATACTGTGAGCTTCTGATTTTTGCCCCTCAACTACTACTCTTATGAACCTATCAGAAAGAAATGATTTAATAATTGAGAAGACATTTCCAGCTATACCATAGCTAGAGATCTTATGAAGTAAACCTTTATGCCATACCCTATCAAAGGCCTTAGATATGTCAAGAGCAATTGCCCTAGAAAGGTTGCCTCCATCGAGAGATTTGCTAATCCTATGCGATATAACTGTAAGCACATCTGCGGTAGATATAGCAGAACGGAAACCATATTGAGTGTCACTAAGAAGGTTATTTTTGTTGAGATGGTTGATTACTTCTGTATTTAACACAGATTCCAGCAACTTACTCATGATGCACAGGAGACTTATTGGCCTGTACTTAGAGGGAGATGAGCGATCACCTGAATTCTTAAATACAGGGCATACTGATAAGATTTTCCAGGGAGATGTTAATACTAATTTAGGATGCATGTTAATACTAATTTAGGATGCATATTAATACTAATTTACGATGCATGTTAATACTAATTTAGGATGCATGTTAATACTAATTTAGGATGCATGTTAATACTAATTTAGGATACATGTTAATACTAATTTAGGATACATGTTAATACTAATTTAGGATACATGTTAATACTAATTTAGGATACATGTTAATACTAATTTAGGATACATGTTAATACTAATTTAGGATACATGTTAATACTAATTTAGGATACATGTTAATACTAATTTAGGATGCATGTTAATACTAATTTAGGATACATGTTAATACTAATTTAGGATACATGTTAATACTAATTTAGGATACATGTTAATACTAATTTAGGATACATGTTAATACTAATTTAGGATACATGTTAATACTAATTTAGGATACATGTTAATACTAATTTAGGATACATGTTAATACTAATTTAGGATACATGTTAATACTAATTTAGGATACATGTTAATACTAATTTAGGATGCATGTTAATACTAATTAAGGATGCATGTTAATACTAATTTAGGATGCATATTAATACTAATTTAGGATGCATGTTAATACTAATTTAGGATACATGTTAATACTAATTTAGGATACATGTTAATACTAATTTAGGATACATGTTAATACTAATTTAGGATACATGTTAATACTAATTTAGGATACATGTTAATACTAATTTAGGATGCATGTTAATACTAATTTAGGATACATGTTAATACTAATTTAGGATACATGTTAATACTAATTTAGGATACATGTTAATACTAATTTAGGATACATGTTAATACTAATTTAGGATACATGTTAATACTAATTTAGGATACATGTTAATACTAATTTAGGATGCATGTTAATACTAATTAAGGATGCATGTTAATACTAATTTAGGATGCATATTAATACTAATTTAGGATGCATGTTAATACTAATTTAGGATGCATATTAATACTAATTTACGATGCATATTAATACTAAATTAGGATGCATGTTAATACTAATTTAGGATGCATATTAATACTAATTTAGGATACATGTTAATACTAATTTAGGATGCATATTAATACTAATTTAGGATGCATATTAATACTAAATTAGGATGCATATTAATACTAATTTAGGATGCATATTAATACTAATTTAGGATGCATGTTAATACTAATCAAAGGTGTTTTTATAAGAAAATGTGATTAATGCTTTGTTGTTAATGATTAAAAACGGATTTTTGTTCTAAACGTTTAGTTTGTAAGTGAATTTAAGTACGAATTATTTTGAAAAATATCTTATATTTTTTCTATTTCATAGTTATAAAAACAGAAATATCATCTACGAAACGTGCATAATTGAAGAATTTAGCAATTTTTTTATAAAGAAGTCACCACTTATCAAGGGCTGCAGACCACTCGAGGATAAGAGTTTATGAGCAATATCATAGTAATCGTTAGTAGTGAAAATTTAGTAAAGTGGATTACTTAAAGGGACGCCTCATCAAAAACTTGTTCGTGTTGGACTTGAAGACGACACTATTGTAGTCAGCTAGAAAGCAGGAAAACTGGAGAGTTCCATAAGCTTGCAGTTCTAAGAAAGAAGCTTTCTCAATGGAATCTACGTTTAGGTTTAGGCACAGATAAAGAGTGGGGAGAAATTATTTATAGTGGTTTCAGTTCAACAAGTGTTTTTCTTGAAAAGTAGGCAAAGGGATCATAGATTGGAGTTCAGACGAGCACTTGCCATGAAAAATAACGATCAAACCTCTGTGGGAAAAAGGTTGCAGGGAAGAGAAAACGGCATCCCTTACTAAGTTACAACGTCTATTTTGAACTCTTTTAAAGCAAGATAAGTCTTCTAGCAACTCTTGCCCAGATGTACCAACAGTACTCCATCCTTGGACGTACTTGGCCCATACTGATGGAGAATTGTATCAACAGTAAGATATCTACTGGAGCAGTAGAACAGTCCCACCATTTTTTCCAGCAACCTTGGCAACAGATTTGATGTGTTCCATTTCAGGTCAGGAGCAAAGGTCAGACCCAGAAGCTTGTCAAAACATGGAGGCTCCCCAAGACGAGAGCTATTCATTTCAATTGATGCCAGACTGGGGTCAGAGCGCTGATGATGTATAGAAGCTTTGGTTTTAGATGCATTAAAATTAATCAGCCACCTCTTTCCCCATTGCACCATGTACTCAAGATCAGAGGAGAGAGAATAAGACTTGGTCATTTACGGCCTTTGAAGTGTTGTCATAGATGGTAGTATTGTCAGCATAAATGTCTATGAATGATCTTAGAATATGATTTGGGAGATCATTGATGTAGATCAAGAAGAAAGTTGGGCCCAGGATGAAACCCTGAAGGACTCCAACATTAACACTATGAGCTTCTGATTTCTGCCCATCAACCACTACTCTTATGAACCTATCAGAGAAATGATTTAATAATTGAGAAGACATTTCCGGTTATATCGTAGCTGGAGGTTTTGTGGAGTAGAGCTTTATGACATACCCTATCAAAGATCTTTAAGATGTCAAGAGCAATTGCCCTAGAAAGGAAGCCGCCGTCAAGAGATTTGGTAATCGTATGAGATATAACCGTTAAGCACATCGGCTGTTGATCTAGCAGGACGGAAACCATATTGCATATCACTGAGGAGATTATTTTTGCTGTGGTGGTTGACTACTACTCTATCAACACAGATTCGAGCAACTTACTCATGATGCACCAAAGAGTTATTGTTCTGTACTGAAAGGGAGATGACTGATCACCTGAACTTTTAAATATGGGGCATACTGATAAGGCTTTCCAAGGTGTTGGGAAGCAATTCTCTTTAAGACAACGCTTAAATAACTTTGTAAATATAGGCGCTAGTTCTGGTTGAAGCTTTTTGAGCGCTATAATTGGAATGCCTCAAAGCCGGTTGCTTTACTGGAATCAAGGTTGTTGATTAGCTTGACAACATCAGGCACAGATATTTGTATGTCGCATTGTGTGTTTTCAGACACAGGAAGAAATGCAGGAGGTTGGTGATCCTGATCGCATAGAGTATAATTAGTTGCAAAGTTCTTGGCAAAGAGTTTGGCTTTGTCCAATGCTAACGAGATTACCTCAAGTTCATTGATGATGGTTGGGATAGAGCACATACTGCTGTTCAGGAGCTTTTTTATTTGCCAAAACTGTTGTTTTTAAAAACATGGAACGCCAAGGTAGATCTGATATAAATGTATGGAAGCTATCTCAGTCAGCCATAGAGTATCGATATACGAGGGGTGTGCAATAAGTAATGCCCCTGACCCACTTCCCATAGCAGTAGAGCAACAAAACTTGGCACAGTTATTAGTCTTTCTCTACATAGGAACCACCCAGAGTTATGCATTTGTCCCATCGTTTGATGCAGCTCTGGAGAGCATTTTTGTAGAACACCCCAGGTTGGTCCTCCAACCATGACGTGACTTTAGAAATTAAGGCTGCATCATCTGGGAAACGCTTTCCTTTCAAAAACAACTTCATGGCTGGGAAGAGGTTAAAGTCAAAGGGTGCAAGGTCAGAAGAGTAGGGAGGACGGGGATCGATTTCATAGCCACACGCCTGTGCTTCTGATCTGGCGACATGCGAGTTGTGGACCGGAGCATTGTCCTGCAGGAGAAGGGTACCTTTGTTGATCTTGCCCCGCCTCTTGATTTTGATAGCTTCCCTTAATTTCCTCAAAAGTGAAGCATAATTGTGGTACCTTTGCCAGGAAATCTGTCATCAGTACTCCGTCCTGGTCCCAGAAGACTCTGAGCATGACCTTGCCAGCGGAGGGCTGCACCCTTGCCTTCTTTGGAGATGGTGAGTCCAAGTGCTTCCACTGCATTGACTGGGCTTTAGTCTCTGGATCATAGTGACGAACCCAGGTTTCATCCTGTGTAATCAGTCTTTTGAAAAACTTTGACTTATCTTCTTGGCACATCTCCAAATTCATCCTCGAGCACTCGATGCATTCTCACTTCTGGAATGGTGTGAGCAACCTGGGAATCTATTTGGCAGACATCTTATGCATATGCAAATGGTCATGAATGATAGTTTCCACAGATCCTGTACTAATCTTGACATCTTGGGCTATTTGGCGAATAGTAATGCGCCGATCTTCCAAATTGGCAGCCTCAACTTGACGGACAGATGCCTCATCAATGGCAAAAGGGGGGGCGACTAGGTCTGGGAGCTGTTTCCACAGACTTCCGGCCATGTTTGAATTCACGATGCCAGCGTTTTACAAAGTCATATGATGGGGCATTATCACCATAAGTTTCTTTCATTTCATCCAAAGTCTCCTGTGGTGTGTGTCCTTTTAAATACAAAAACCAGATCACTGCTCGACATTCAACAGGCTCCATTTCACACCTGACTAAGTTCAAACACCTGTAAAACAGAAACCACAATTAGTTCAGAGCTGTAATTTGCCACATAACCCCTAGAGATATAAATCATTGCACATGCAAAATGTCAGCTAGACCAGACAACTGAAAGTGGGTCAGGGGCATTACTTATTGCACGCCCCTCGTACTGTACGATGAAGAGGTACGTTTGATGATTTATTACATCTTGTTTTCATCTTAACTGAGTGGTTGGAAGATCCCAGTGGAGACAGAACAGAGGATAAACATAGCTATGGGAAAGTTGTGAGAAAAAAGTAACTCCGCTGTGGGGCGATAAAGGGCAAATATAAATGCAGTGGTGTGAGCAAGTGCAACCCAAAAGCACATATAGGGCAACTTAGGGTCTTCTCTGGAGATATCCCTACCACATGGAAAGCTATCTCTAATGTAGGCACATATTCTATGCCCATGTGGATCTTGAGGGTCAGATTTTGATGTTAAGTTTGAGCATCCTTTAATCACGAACTCAGCTAGGTAAATAGTCGGTCCAATGTCAGTTTTGCTTAGGAATAATAGGTCTGGTTTGGTCTCCTGTAATTTGGTTTCAACCTCTGGAAGGTTGAAACGTAGACCCCTGATGTTGTCAATGTTAGGAGACATGGTGTACATTGGAAGTTGGAGTTCTGGGTTTAGTTTTATATTCTTTTTGCAGACTTTTCATGATGTAGTCTTGGGATTTGTGGAACAGCTCGACAGACTTATAGCAGAACAGAGAGGGAAAGTAAGGAAGAAAAAGAAATATTTTTTTGTACATCATGGTAAGGTAAAGCCGTATCATCCGCTGAGAAGCCCCACCAGAAACTACTGCATGGTCCAGAATCCATTCACCAAATGGCAATATAGCAACCCCAGTACTTTGCATCTACTGATAGGACAGCCTTCTTAGTGGTTAATCCAAGGTTTAGATCCCAGATTATCAGGCGGATACCATCAGTCCATTAAACGTTTACCTTCAGCACCCTTGTTAATGACATGGCTACAAAGATAGACATAGAAACAGAAAATTTCCGACATCTCAGGCGACTGCTCATGCAAAAATACTGCCGACCTAGAATACAGCTTTTTCTTCTCCCTTTGTCAGAAAAATCACTCATTCTAAACGAGAACTGAGGAACAAATTAGGAGAAGCAAGATTTACGGGAGCTGCTGACAATGCATCCACTAAGCATTGTCTACTCTCCATTAAAAATAATAATAATAAGTATTCTAAAGTTTTGCGATAAGTTCCCCTCTCACTCTGCTGTTTTCCTCGTCATTCTCGACTTGATTTGAATGGAAATTTTCTACCCCTTTTGCTAACATATTCGATGCTAGGCGGCACTTTATTAATATGCCTATTTGAAAAGTATACTAAAAAGAATAGCATCGACAGTTTTTTTGTTTTTTTTTTGTTTTTTACAAAAGAACACGTGGACAGACATTGGTTCAAAGTTGGAGAATGCGTTTATTTTGAGGAAAATAGAAAGCGAATCACAAACCGCAAATTGACAACAATAAATTCCAATAATAAATTTTAACAGTAGTTTTCTTTGGGATGGGGTGAGGGGGAAAGTGTAGCAGAAAAACAATTAGGCAAATAAATTAATACGTAACTGAAATAAAAACGAACTTAAAAAAAAAATTTCTGCTTACCAGCGTCTAGTTGTTAAGATTTACGAATGTAATTTTTGAGCAATTTAACTTGATTTGAAATATTCGACGCTAGGCGGCACTTTATTAGTATGTTATTATTAGTATGTTATTACTAGTATTTGAAAGTATACTAAAATGAATTGCTGACGGTCGGTTCGAAAATCAATCCCATGGAAATGCCATCAATTTGGGTATAGATATTTCTCTTATTGAAGAGGCACTTCGGCTATGCGAGTTGAAAATAAGTATGTTTGGATTAATTTTAAGTGGAAGGCTTGTTTATAATATATGTTATCAATAATTAGATAAATTGTTTCATATACTAGTACATTTATAAATGAACTTTCAACGTTCAATGAAGTAGCGACTTTATTGTTTATTTTAATGCACGCCCTGCGTCAAACTACACTTTTTTTTTCAAAAATCAGTAAGAAATCTATTTCTATATAAACGCTGGAAAAAGGTCACGTGTTGGTTGTTTATTTAACTTTTGGTTTTTGCCGCGTATCCTTACTTCCCAGTGTTATGTTATACTAATTTTAGTACTTCTTCATATTCTGACACAAGTTCTGGTAACAACATGTCGACAACACGAAAGCCTACCAGAGATGATAAATTAAAAAAAAAAAAGCTGTTTAATCAAAGGAGACAAAATAACAAAATTGGGAAAATGTTAAACAAGGAAAATCGTTAAATTTAATTGTAGTTGCATAAATTTAATTGTAGTTACATAAGTTTAATTGTAGTCACATGTAGTCACATAAATTTAATTGCATGAAAGAAAAACAAATCAAGAAAAGTATACAAGGGTTTGTTTGTTTTTTTTCAAGAAAAGTTTCAAATAATTTTTTTTTCTTGTTTGAAAAGATGTGTCTCCTTTTCCTTGGTGTTTTTACTACTGGCATATTTTGAAAAGAAAAGAATTAATGATTACTTGAGAGAGAGGGGGGTGAGATTGGTGTTCACTTACTTTGGTTAATAAAAAAAAAGACGTTGTTGTTGTTATTAGTTGTTTTTTTTTTTCTTTTTCATTAATCACATAACTCTTGAGCTATATAAGAGGGGGGGATTCTCCTACCTTTCCTTTTTCGTTTTTTTTTTGTTTTGTTTTTTATTTTGCATTCTACGCATTAGCAGACTGCCACGCAGCAGAAAGGGGCAATTTAAAGTAGGTGCACGTTGTTTCCTTTTCTCAACCTGAGCAATCATTAATGATTTTTTTCGGAAAATATTTTTACATATTGTGGAAGAAATCCTTACTAACATGTAAGGCAGATTTGTGGAAAATTTTCTATCCTATGAACCAAAATCAGAACGATCTGGAGAATGACCATCTAGAGGATGAACTCTCTGTAAAATCATTTTCTACCTTGCAGAAATCCATTGTTGAGTATTTGACGGAAGTTGACATATGCGTTAGCAAAATTCAACTTCAATCTTTTGAGGAGGAGGATTGTGTGCAAATTGAGAAAGGGTCTCTTGAAAAAAATGAAATTCCGAAGAGAACTAGACTATCATCAGTTCAACTCCCCTTCCCTCCAGCTACTGCTGTGCCTAATTATACCTCAATATTCCCCAGTAGTTAAAAGAAGTGTGTTCTCCTTTATTGTGAAGCTGCCTTAGATTCAGATTACTGGACCTACTTTTGATATGAGGATTTTTTTTGTTGCGAATACATAGCTAGCATGGCCAACGGTATGAAGAGGCCGAATTTCTTGAGATGTTCTTTTTGATCAACCTCTATTGTTGATTAACCATCTTAGAATCAGTAAAAGAAATTGAGGCGGTTCTTTCTGTCCTGAAGAGCAAGTACAACTTTTATTCCGATTTATGGAATAATTGACCTGAACTGGTTCATAGTTTGTGTGGGCAAGCTTTTTCAACTCAAGCAGCATTCGTTCCATTTGGTGAGATGACGCAGTTTCTTTACTTGGGGGCATTCTCTGGACAAGAATTCAGTTCTTGCATCAACTGCTGAAGTCAATCCCTCACACCCATGTTTTGTGCTAGAGTCTCAGAGCACATACGAGGGCCCTCTAAGCGATTTTCCCGGAGTGGCATGCAAAAGAGATTGGAAAAAATGTTCAGAGTGAAGTCATTAGGTATAAAGGAACAGAAACTGCTCGACTGATGGACGGAAGATTACTATCTTTTAACAATCTCGTTTAAGAACAATAAATACTGGGAAGACGACAAGTATTTCTGGTACTTTCCAACTATGCAGTGACCTTACACATATTAGAATATGTGGCACAAAGATTGGAGAGGGATCTGTTTTATCAGGATTACAGGATTTTCATCAGCAGGACCGTGATGGAATTATAGAAGAGATTTTCGTGCCTTCACAACAGTTTAAGGAGTTCGTTGGAATTTCGCACAGGCCTATCCTAAAATCCGACCCTACCTCTACCACAAAATTTCGGCCAGTGTTCAACTGAACTATCAAAATTAGAGACTCTCCTTCTCTTAATAGAGCAACCGGAAAGTGAATTGCACGAGTGACATATTAAAACTTATTGCCCACCTTTTGTCATGTCATGTTATCTGATATTAAAAGGCCTCAAAATGATGAGCAGCCTGAAGAATAAGATAAGAACACGTTCTGTTTTTTTTAAGAATGGAGGTCATCTAAGTTATTTCAGATGCAACACTACTATTTTGGAGTTTGCTTCTAGTTGCTTTATATTAAATCATGCCATCCGTGTTGCTTAGTTTCCCATAAATAATTGTAGATATATAATGGAGAGTCGGTTTTACTTGGATGTTACTTTACTTGTCTGGTTATGTCACGTGATAATTCAGATGAATTGTGCAGATCATATGCATGATTGCTTCAGTTCGATCTGTAGTCTTGCAATTCAGACCATGTAGGGATTTGAAACAAAATGGAAGAACATGGTACACTGCATGTTCATGATAATAATTGGGAGAAGGTGTTGAGTATCGATACTGTCTCAGACACTTTTGTTTTTCTCTTAAATGCAACACTTGTGCTTCTACAAAGAGACAGATTCTCAGAGAGACAACTAGAATCTATGACCCTTTATTCTTGTGCCTGCTTGTTTAATAATGGGACTGTGGTCTGTTAAGCAAGCTTTGAGGGAAAGAATTTATGTAGCAGAATTGGTAATAACCGAAATAAGGGGAAATAAAGAGCTTACCTCGGATATGTCTATTGTTGGGTTGCGGGCCGAACAGAAGAGAGTTCCAAGATGGCGTCCATGGGTTTTTATTGGCTTTGACCCCATGCAATTCTCTCGCGTGATTATGCAAATATATAATTCCTGGCCACTATAAAGGCAGGACGCTGGGAAGCAGTCAGGAAGTGTTTTGCAGATTGTGCATAGGTGGTTCTGGCGGTTGGATTGTTCTTTGTGACGAACCACGAATCTGCGAGAAGCGAGTTTTCTTCTGCCTCCTTCTTTTTCTACGGTCATTACAGCCAAGAAATCCCTCCCTTCTAGAGGTGGGTAGTGCAGGGCGAAACTGACTATTTCCTATCTTTGTTCCTGATTTTTGCCTACTACATTTTGCTACAAGCTATTTCGGCTCGACTACGGCAAAGGTGCAGATAATCAGTGATATCATCAAGATGTTCTCTGGTGAGGGAGATGTTGTAGCGTGGCTGAAAAAAGTGAGACTTGTCGCACAACTTCAGCAGGTGGATGATATAGCGAGTCAGCTACCTTTATATCTGGAAGGTCATGCACTGGCCCTCTACATGGAAATGGAGGAGGACGATCAAAAGAAGATAGACCAGATTCAGGCCCAATTAAAAGAGGCATTTACCGCCGACGCGTTTGCAGCATACAGAAAAATAACTATGGTCTGGCGAACGTGTGGATGTTTATGCCAACAAAATCAGACAGTTGGTTGGATTGTTTAGGTTCACAGGAGATGGCCTAGAGAGATTCATGAAATTGACTTTCGTCACTGGGTTCCCTGACGTCATCTCAATTGGTCTTCAACAGACGCTGAACATCGAAGCCCTGACCATGGGTAAGCTAATGTTGAGAGCGAGAATTTTGAGGACGACTGGGGAACAAAATCAGGATGTGGTTGTGGCCACACGCTCACCCAACAACAACAGAGTCAAGAATATTCCTGTTAGTGTGACCTGTTTTAAATGCAGTGTTAAAGGTCACTTGGCAAAGTACTGTCGAAGACGCGGAACACTGTTACCAGTGTGGTGAGAGTGGACACTGGGCTCGGAACTGCTCGGGAAACAAGCAAGGGGAGGACGCATAAGCACCAGTCTCCTTCCCCACCAAAATGCGAACACGACGCTCCCGGTGACAGGTATCCATGTTGATGGGACGCAATGTTTGGCTCTTATTGATACAGGATGCTCTAGGACGATTTTACATGCAAACCAGTGCCGGTCTTGGAGAAAAACAAACATGAATGCAGAAATGATTGGTTGAATATCCCATGTGTGCTGCGGTGTTGGAGCGGTCTCTGTATCCACTAATGAGCCTACAAGATCAGTGCGGCTGGGCAGCAGGAAAAATATCAAATGCGTAGTCATTTCTATTAATGAACCGGATTTCAATGCTACCTTTGACCATCAAAACCGAACATGGACCGCATCGTGGAAGTTGTCTGAGGACCACCGCCTGAAAGGCTACACAATCGAGTGTCAGAATACCAAATGCCAGTGGAAATCCGCAAAGAATCCACGCAGGAGCTCCGCACCTGGATAGATAATGGTTGGCTTGTGCCATATCCAGACGATAAATTGGGATCCCCCAAAGGCTGTGATGCAGCAGAACAAAGCCAAAGTGCGCCCGATGATGGTCTACTGGGAGTTAAATCATTACGTAGACGTGTTTACAGCCAACGCATATGTTTGTGCAGCTAAGCAGCGCAAATGGAGACAAAAAGGTGCTAAAATGTCTCTACTGGACCTCAGGAGAGCATACCTACAAGTACAGGTCCATGAGACACTGTGGCCATACCAGACTGTAGAAATCGACGGGAAAAAATACTGTCTGACCCGTTTGGGATTCAGCTTGAATGTGACTCCCCTGATAATAAGAGCAATTGTCAACGAAGTATTGTCCCAGGAAGAAGTTGTAGGCTGCACAGCATCTGCTTCCATTGATGACATTTTTGTCAATGAAGACATGGTGCCCACGACCCATATAAGAGAACACCTAGCACAGTTTGGGTTGGAGTGCAAGAACCCGGAGCAGTTGAGGACAGTGGACGGGTGCTGGGATTGGTGGTTGGGATGGAATGCAGTGAACTGTGGTGGAAGCAAGGAAGTGCAATTCCAATGGCTCCCAGTATTGTTACACGATGAACAATGTTCTCCCTGTGTGGTTGACTTGTCGGGCACTTTCCGGTGTGCGGTTGGCTTCATGTGGCTTGTGGAAGACTCAGAAGGAGAGTAAGTTTGGTTAGAAAGGGCTGGGATGATGAAGCGAGGGACGCCGTACTGCATCATATGATGTTCGAGATCTTAGAATCTGTGCAGCAGGACAATCCGGCCCGGGGAAATTGGTGTGTGGACAGCAAAGAGCTGAATGTATGGGTCGATGCTAGCTCCCTAGCAATTGGTGCAGCCTTGCAGATGCATGAAACTGTGTTGGAAGATGCATGTTGGCTGCGACCTGAAGATGACTCCCAACACATCAACTTATCTGAACTGGACGCCATATTGAAAGGCATCAATTTGGCTCTTCAGTGGCAGGGCAAGGTGTTACACATAAAGACAGATTCTGTCTGCGTATACCATTGGATCTTGGACACGCTAACTGGAAAGGCGTGAGTATGCACACAAGCAGCAAGCGAGATGCTTAGGAGGCGACTAAACACTTCCAAGGAGCTCGTGAAAGAGTATGGGCTGACAGTGGATGTGATGCTGTTTCTATCAGTACAAAACATTGCTGACCGATTGACATGAGTACCACAGCGGTGGTTTGAGGCGATGAAAAAGAAAAACAGGCTTGACCCGGTGATCAGCATGGTTCACACAGACGAACTGGATGAGAGTCAAATTATCGTTATTCACAAAGGTAGTGGACACCCAGGGGTGCGAAGCACTACCTACTTTGTCAGGAAACCTTACTCAACCACGACAAAAGCACCGTTAAAACAGTCATACGGAAATATGAGGAATGTCAGTCCATTGACCACGCGCCGGTCAAGTGGGAAAAGCGAAAGCTGGAATTGGCAGAGAATTGGAATGGATATCATGCATTATGGCACCTTCCATTTTTTAACTCTAACAGAGTGTGGTCCATCGCATTTCTCTATTTGGAGGAAATTGACGAGGCAGGACTCGGCAAGCGTGATTCATCAGTTGGAGGTAGTGTTCCTCGAACGTGGCTCACCGCATGAAATCCTTTTAGACAATGACACGGCTTTCTGCAGCAACATGTTCCAAGCATTTGCACATAAATGGGGAGTTTACTTGCGATTCCGTTGTGCATACGCTCCAGCCGGGAATGGCATAGTGGAGCGATGTCACCGTACAGTGAAACGAATAGTGGCTAGAATGCGCCGTCCCATACAGGAGGCTGTCTACTGGTATAATATCACACCCAGAGACGACATATTTCCTTTCACTACGCCTGGCAACAGGATTTATCGATACGAAGTTCAAGTAAAGGAGACCAATCTCGCAACAACATCCCCAGGTCCTAAGAACAGCTCTTACCAGGTTGGAGATCGTGTGTGGGTCAAAAGACCACAAAATCGATGTACCATGAAGTTCGGCAAGGGTGAGGTGACCAAGGTAATCAGTCCTCAATCGATTTTTGTGGACAGTATGCCTCACCACGTGAAGGATCTGCAACCCTCACCATTATGTTGTTACATCGGAGGAAGAGGAAGACTCAGACAGTATAACGTCTTCTGAAAGGACAGAGAGTATGATGCAGGACGACGGAGAGGATTTTGAGGCATATAATGCACATACTGAAGAAGCGGAAGAAGGACCACCCCTCTTGCCTTTACGAAGGAGTACCCAACAAAGGACAGATACTACCCCCCTGCCCTGATTGTAAAACACCGCCTATGGAACCACGAGAGGGGATAATAGAACAGACTGGTGGCAATAACGGTGGTAATGAGGAAGATGGCAATGAGGAAGTGCTGCCCCCGATTCTTTGAAGAAGTACCCAACAAAGACAACTGCCCTCCTGCCCTGTCTGTGATCATGAGATCGGGGTGGGGTAGCGGTATTGGCAATAAAGAGCTTACCTTGGATACGTCTGTTGTTGTGTTGCGGGCCGAGTGGAAGGGAATTCCAAGATGGCGTCCATGAGTTTTTATTGGCTTTGACCCAATGCAATTCTCACAGAATCGCATATGCTCTCGTACAATTATGCAAATGTATAAAGGCAAGACACTGGGAAGCAGTCAGAGAGTGTTTGCAGATTGTGCATCAGTGGTTCTGGCGGTTGGATTGTTTTTTGTGACGAATCTGCAAGAAGCTAGTTTTCTTTTGCTTTTTTTTCTGTTTCCCTCTTCTTCTTTCTCTACGGTCATTACAGCCAAGAAATCACTCTCTTCTAGAGGTGGGCGGTGCAGGACGAAACTGACTATTTCTTATCTTTGTTCCTGATTTTTGCCTACTACATTTTGCTACAGAGGTGCACCAAGTACTTGTCCCTATGGAAGAAGTTTTCTAATCTCTCCAAACAGGAGACCATTTCCTTTGCCTGAAGAACACTCAGTGAAAATAGAGCAGGTGAACTCTTTATCTTGGCTCTTAAGTGCTTGCGTAACTTTGGAGTAATTTTTGAGGATTCAATCCATCTAAGAGTTATATGGCCACAGGTGGTCGTCTCTTGGCTTATCTCTGAAACCATCATAAGCAGAAACATTTTTGCCCAGATTGTTAAATTTTTCCACTTTAGCATGGAAGTTAAACACCCTATTCTGTTAGCAAAATATCACCCATCAACTAGGCTTATCATAATGGATGCACAAGCTAGGTGCCTGTACTTAGGAATTGCAGAAATAAGATGTTGCAGTCACTGGGTGCACACAGGTAGACAGGTGGTGAAGACAATTCTGGCTTCATGTGCTTTGTGTCTGAAGTACAATGCCAGATAGACCTCTAAATGTGGCCAACTTATCCACTCTACATGTAAAACTGGATATTCTCTTCAAACACATGGGAGTGGATTTCATGAGTCACCTTTAACTTAGGGAAAGTGGTAAGGAGGTGAAGATGACTGTCCATCTTCACTTGTCTCAGCATCAGAGATGTATATATTGAGGTGGTACCGGACATGTTAAGCATGTTAGACTTTCTGCAGGCATCGGTGCATTTTACCAATCTGCATAGCATTCCGACTGTCATTTACATTGACAATGCAAAGACCTTTCTAAGAGGTGACCGGTTATTCAAAAGACTAATCCTGAGACATGGTTATCAACAGAAGTTTGGCTCCTGCTCCATTCCTCTTTCTTGCCTTTGTTAGAGGAGTATTCAGACTATCAAGAATTGTCTTCACAAGGAGGTTGGTAAGAGTGAGATGGACTATTTTACTTTACTAAGCATCATATCTATCAACAACCGCCTTCTAATATATCGAAAATCAGCATAGACTGAACTGAAGGCAGCAACTCCCAACATATTTTTGAGAATCCCAATCTTCAGAAAGAAATAAAGGTTGCAGATGTGGTATTGGTCAGAAGTCCTCTTCAACCCAGACCCTTTTGGATTCTCGGGATTGTCTTGGAGATGTTTTGCAGAAGATGATGTAATTTGATGTAATTTGCATATCAATGAGGGAATATAAGGCTGGCAGTCAAGATTGCGCGAGTTGAGTTCTGAAAAACTGGGCTAAACGGGTCGGAACTGAGAATGTTCGAATGCTAACAAGAATCAATTTCTTTTGTTTTTAATTATAAGCTATTTCGGCCTGAAAAATAAAGTCACTGCGACCGAGACAAAATTTGAAAGCATTGTCAAAAGGAGAAATAAACGAGACACGTCGAAATTTGAAAGCCTCGAGGAAGGGAAAGATTAAGCGTCACATCGAAATTTGAAGGCGAATGATTAAATGGCACGCGTCAAATTTCAAAAGATTGAAAGTGTTGAAAAATGGAAAAATTAAAATGATTTGCGTCGAACTTAAAAAATTTTAAACGTTGACAAAAGGGAAAACTTGAACGAGTTGTGGTCAGACATACGATGATGTTGAAGTAGACCTTTTTTGTTTTTTATCTGGTCTTCCCAGTAGCATTTGCTGGATTTTCTTTTTTAATTGTCGATTCAGTCGACTTGTATGTATTAAAAGTTGTCGTTTTTAAATGAGGGGTTGAAATGAAATTCGGTTGTATTTGCAGAAAAGAAAAGAAAAGTTGTCGCTTTTAAATGAAAGAGGTATTTTATGAAAGTACACTTCAAGTGTTTTTTTAAAGTCGTTGCTTTTAAAAGAACTTAAAATACAAGTCGGTCGACTTGGATGTATTAAAAAGTCGTCGTTTTTAGCAGGAGGAATTTAAAATGAAATTTGGTTGTATTTGCTGAAAAAAAGTTGTTGCTTTTAAAAGAAAGCGTTATTTTAATGAAAGTACAATTCGAGTCGGATTTTTTGTTTGTTTGCTTTTGAAAAAAAAAAATGGTCGCTATCAAAAGAAATTCCAATGCGATTCGGTCAACTTGTATGTAAAAAAGTTGTTTTTTAAAAGATAAAATTAAAATGAAATTCGGTTGCATTTGCTGAAAAAAAAAAGTTGTCGCTTTTAAACGAAGAAGTTAAAAGGAGATTCGGTCAGATTTCCTTGAAAAAGTCGTTGCTTTAAAATTAAAAATTTTTTAAATGCAAGTCGTTTTTTTTTTGTTTTTTTTTCTGAAAAAGTCCTTGCTTTTAAATGAAGAACTGAAAATACAATTCGGTTGTGCTGTATAAAGGAGTCACTTTTAAGTGAGAGCTAGCTGTGTGTCTAGCCGAGCAGAGTGAGCTAAGTAGCGAGACTAGCAAGGATCTGAGTGGGCAAGGTAGCGAAACTAGCAGGATTTTAAGTTTAGGAGGTGATCTTTTGTAGAGTTGAATGCAATAAGCAAAGAAGAAAGCGCCCACGTGTGTTTGCATTATGTGGCTATACGACTTACCTTCAGGTGGGATCTGAGAGAGGGAGATGGCAGCCGTGGATTTATAAGGTGTAGTCTTGTGGAATCGCATGAGATCACACCGCTCAGTGCACACATATGCAAATGGAATGGAGTCAGTTTTTGTTTTGATAAAATACCTGTTGGCAGAGGTGATGGGGAGAACGCGTGCTGAAAGTTGAGAGAGAAAGTTGACAGTGACGAATTCTAGCTTTTGTTTATTTTATTTATTTATTTTGCTCATTTAACTGCAAGCTATTTCGGCATAATGGGGAACAAATACGACCTTAAATTAATACCAGAATTCGACGGCTCAATCCCGGTACTTGACTGGATGGAGAAGGTGGAACTGCATTGCCTACCTCCCAAAGGCTTGATCCCACTGATGATAGTTGCTCAGCACAACAAAGCAAAGGTGAGGCCAGTGATGGACTACCTCGAACTAAACACGCATGTTGATGCGTTCACGGCAGATGCTGATGTTTGTGCTAGAAAGCTACGAGAGTGACACCAACACTAACAGGGTTCAAATGTGCCCTTGCTGGATCTAAGAAAAGCGTACCTGCAGGTTGGGATCAGTAAAACGATGTGGTCATTTCAGATGGTGGTGTTTTCTGGCAGGAGGTACTGCCTTACCAGACTAGGTCTTAGGCCTGAAATGTTTGACAGGAGCGAGGGACCTTGAAATGGACGCATGGAACTGCAATTCCTAAAGTGCCCAATGTCTTCATGAGGCAAGCAGTGAGCAGCATTCTCCCTGTGTGGAAAACTTGTCGGGTACCTACCAGTGTGTTGGTGGACTCATGTAGCAACAGGCATCATAAAGAGGAGGGCAAGGGATGATAAAACAGCAGACAATATGTTGGTTCGCATGGTGAAGGAGATCATTGCAAGGGTAAAGCAGGATGACCCTTTCAAAGGAGACTGGTGCATGCAGGGAGACGACGAACTGAATATATGAGTGGATGCAAGCTCTCTGACAATTGGTGTACCGTCGGAGAAAAATGGAGCTGCGATTGAGGATGCCTGCTGGTTGCGACTGGTGAATGACGCTGCTCATATCAACTTGGCAGAGCTCGACGTGGTGATAAAAGTTATCAACCTGGCATTCCAGTGGAAAGTCAGGAAATTACACACACACACTGATTCACTATGCATGTACCACTGGATATCAGACACACTGACAGGCAAAACCAGGGTACGCACTAAGGCAGCCACCGAGATGCTGATCAGACAGAGGTTGGAGACCATGAGAAAGCTGTTTCTGGATGCGGTACTGGTCACTTCAAATTGCAACCTCGCTAATAGGCTCACTCGGGTGCCACAGAGATGGTATGACACCATGAAGAAGTGTCTATTCCCAGCCGACCTTTCCACCAGATGGTGGAAAGGTCGGCTGGGAGTAGACATGACTTGGAGCTGACTGGGTATGGACATAACCCACTACAGCAGCCACGACTTCCTCACCTTCATCGACTGTGGACTGATAAGGTTCGCAATATGGTGCCCAATCATAAGGCAGGATTCCTCCAGTGTCATCCGTGAATTGGAGTCCATATTTTATGAAAGGGGGCCACCTAAAGAGATCCTCATGGACAATGACACAGCCTTCTTTAGTGGAGAGTTCAGGCGTTTTTAATTGAATGGGGGAATCCAGCTCAGACACCGATGTGCGTATGTGCCAAATAGCAATAGCATAGTGGAACGGTGCCACCAAAGCATTAATAGGATCACAGCAAGAAAACAATGCATGATCGCAGAGGCAGTCTATAGATATAATGCAACACCAATGGATGCCGTGACTGCTGCAAGCGCACACACCAATACAATCCATTGCTATCGAGTGCATATCAAGGACATTGATGCCCATCTGCCTGATCGGCAGGGAACCTGATGGCCGTATGTGTTAGAGAACATTGTCTGGGTCAGTCTCCCAATAACCGATGCACCACCAGCTTTCAAAGAGGACGAATCACTAGCATCATTAGTGAGCAGGCCGTGCTAGTCGATGGTAACCCACGCCATGTGAAGGATATCTGGCCTGTCCTAAATACAAGCCAGTTGGCGAGTAGCAGTAATGGTGAATCATCCAACGATGACCTATGGATCCGACCTATTCCCTGTGATGGTATGACTGTGAACCTAAACGCTGATACTGATAGTTCCAGTACTCATTCTGAGACGTCCGATGAAGATGAAGAAGTCCAGCCTGATAGTATGGCTGCAACTCCTAATGCTGATGCCAATAGTTCCAACGCCTCTTCTGATAGCTCCAATGAAGGTGACATAGTCCAGCTAATCCCCCTTCATAGGAGTTCCTGCAACAAATGATCACATCCACAATGTCACATGTGTGATCTGGAGACCAGGGGAATGTAGAGTTGAATGTAATAAGCAAAGAAGAAAGCACCCATGTTTGTGTGCTTTATGTGGCTATACAAATTACCTTTAGATGAGATCTGAGAGAGAGAGAGAGAGAGATTGAAGGCGTCAGCCATGGATTTATAAGGTGTAGTCTCATGGAATCGCATGAGATCACACTGCCCACTACACACACATGTAAATGGAATGAGGTCATTTTTTGATAAAATGCCTGTTGGCAGAGGTGATGGGGGAAACGCATGCTGGAAATTGAGAGAGAAAGCTGACAGTGATCAATTCTAGCTGAGCTTTTGTTTATTTCATTTATTTATTTTGCTGTTTACCAGCCCATTTAACTGCATCTTTAAGAATCAGGGTGAATGTAGTTTGATGTAATTTGCATATCGGAACTGAGAATGTTCAAATGCTGACAAGAATCCATTTTTTTTATTAGTTAGGTCAGCGAATGGTAAACATGGGGCAGTGCAATTCATATTCCCACTTGAATTATCTTTAAGCAGAAATGATCAAATTCAATCCATACCCACGTCTATTGGTGGTGTTGGTGCTATTCCTCTTTAATTAACACTTTCTGATGAAGGGAAAACGGTTTGGCTTTTTCACATATGCAGTTCCCCAAAAAGTGACCAGGCTACGATTTGTTGTGATGCTTGTGATAACTGGTGTCACTTCAGATGTGTGGGGATTGAATATCCACCTTCTGAAAGACAAAAGTGATTGTTGAAATTGTGCATTTTAGAGACAGCAGCGGGGAATGCCGTCAGTCTCCTCCAAGACTAGTTAGAAACCCAACACAAAAAATAAAAAAATACACTAATATGTAAACTGTCTTAAGTTAGTGCATACCTTCTATCTTTCGTTTTCCTTTTTTAATGGAGATTGTTGATAACGTTTTTTTTTAACTAAAAAAAAAGAATTGTTTGAAGACAGCTGATAACAACGTGTTTTTTTAGTTAAAAAAAAAACGTTATCAACAATCTTGCTCTTTTCTTTACTCGAGTTATTTTTCTTTTTTCAATATTGCATTCTACTGCAAACTTGTCCCCCCCCTCCACCGTTTCCCTTTCGGTCATTCCGCACAAGTTTTGCATTTTTTCCTTTGCGATAAATTTTTTTTCTTGAAAGAAAGCTATGACTCTCCCAGAAGAATTAAAATTGATTCAAGTATTTAAATTAAAATTTGTCGTCTGCTGACAGCTAATTGCTGATTGGCTAATCACGTTGGCATATTCTGGCTGTTTCCTTAACTATGCCGGAAGATGCAGACGTGATGTTGTTAAAACTTGGGGCAAATTCTAAATAAGTACCCTAAATTTTTGTTATCACAACCTATAGTAGTTTGTCGTGGTGTGCCAGCTCACCACTCCCATTTTGTAAAGAAAACGCGCTGGTTGGCAGGGACAAATATGAAACCTGACACCTACGGAAATATGCTACAACCACATATGCAACAACCATTTCCAAACAAGGAGAAAACACAGGAACTTCATAAACTAAACAGAAACAAAGGACTATTATTTCAAACCTAAATTAAAATAAATATAGTTAATAAACACTGAAGACACTTTTAGCTGTAAGTAATATGGTGTGAAATTAATTAGAGTCATTAGCAAGTATAATCATAGATGTTTAGCGACACGATCACTGGCCTTGGAGCCTGTATCAGGAATGACTCTCCATAAAGTCAGTGGCTTTCACAGCAAATCCTCGGTTCATCTTGGGAGCTAGGAGCACTCCCATTTCAACTCGACTCTCATCAAGTCAGCAGACTCAGTCACTGTGGGGACCAGGGGGCAGCAACAGCATCAGCAGTACCCAAACCGCCTTTTCGGAGCTACTCAGCAAACTAATTATGCGAGTTATAAACTACCTGTGTGCGATACATATTCTACTCTCTACTGCCGCCTGCCCCTCGAACACCTCCCTTACAGCCTGCTACACCAGTTTCTGCAGCTTCCAGCCACTCTGGTTCACTCCTTGAACTTCCAGCGATTTCAGCTTATTCCTGCAGCTCCAGCAACCAGCTCCTGTGGCCCACTGACGTTTGGCTGTGTGTACCACTGTACCAGTGCCCACTGATCCCAACTACACATACCAGCGCCCGTTGACGTCCAACCACCGGTTCAGTGCTCACTGACGTCCACCTACCTGCTCCAGTACCCATGTTGCTACCCAAGAATCTCAACCTTGTGAGACGCTCACTCTCGCTGCAGCTGATCCTGATATCCATTGCCATCAATTTTTACCTTTTTTCTTGGTAAACAATAGAACACAATACACATCGTTTTAAACCGAACATCTGTGTTTGTCATCCTTCGTTGCTATTGCCGTCACATTCCTTACCTTCTGTCAACTTTATTAGTTGTATGGTCGATTGGCACCTTTACACTGCCTTTCGACCCTCTGCAAAAAATTCAGCCTTGAGAAAAATATCCGATCCCATGATTTGTGGCCAATTACAATGTAAACATCCTGGCAAAATATCTGCAAAGAAGGAATTTAGAGCACTAAAAAGTGCTCTAAAATCTAGATTTTTACAATTGGGGAGAGTCGTTTCTCTATATAAATTTAATGTAAAATGAGCACCCACTTTTTAAAACTGTTTGCAGTAATTCAAAAGCTTGAAATATGATTTTTTCCTACTTCCTATGTAAAACTATGGAAGAAGGGAGCACAGGCGACTAAAACGTAGAAAAATATATTTTGATTGATTTTAAAATATAAATACTATTTTAATCGCCTAACTTACAGTGAAATTTTTTTTTTTTTTTATATTTCTTTTTTTCAGAATTAATAATCTAAAAGAGAAATCTAATCATTATTTTGTTGTTTATAACTTATTTTATTGACACAAATAGGTCACAAATTAGTAGGTATTAGTTACGATGAAGCAAAAACAAGTTGGTTTCTGAAAATCTTACTTTCTATTTTTATTTATTTTTTCATTTTTTTTAACAAATCGCTATTTATGTTTCAAACACAAATACGTTTTTGCCCGCCACATAGGACCTCCTCATTTGTGTGAGCCGGATTTTCCTCCACAATAAAATGCAACTATATTTAATTTTCCCTCTTGGGGAGACAAATAAATATGGATACGCCTATCGTGATGTAAAGAAAAATGGATAGAAATATTAGAATGTACTTTTGCACTTTAAACCAGTTTCACGTTTTATGTACCGTCACCGATTGTCGTTCACGCGCTAAAACGCCTGTTCCTGATGACTTTTCCACAGTTTCATTCAAAACATTGTTTGCACTGTTATTAATGTCTTCGTGTCGCTTGGTTTATGTATCCGCCTTGCTGGCATTCAATTATCTGAGCTGTTCATTCTGCCGGAAATTATATTAGAAAGACATAGAAACGGTTAAGAGCTGACACTTGTGACACGTTCAAATGCTTGTAACAACTAAAATATGCTTCGATGTTGTTGTTTGTATTCGATGCGTATTACATTTCATAAAACAATCTTGTGGACAGAGAACAGATCAACTTATTTTATCATTATGTTTAAAGTTGGCTATCTTGACATGGTTAGCTCCGAAAGAAGCTGTCATTCATTCACTGTGTAAAACTTCATCGTTTAAAGGCAATTGCTTCGACAACAGACAACTATTTTCTGGTTTATTTTGTGTCTAAAAATTATTATTATTATTTTTTTTATGTTTGCTGATTTTTTCATCTTTATTTTGCAAATAATCCGAATTACGAAAAATTAGCATTTTTCAGCAACTTATAAACAAACTTAACCTTCCCACGAACCCTAAGTCCTATTCTGTTTTTCTCTGTTGGAGTGTTGGTTTGGCTGTTTTTTTTTTGTTTTTTTTTTTGTGTGTGTGTTTTTTTTTTGGGGGGGGGTAATATTTTTACAGGGGATGTTGCCATTCGGGTTTAGAGTTAAGAAAAATATGTTTTGTTTTTGTCTGATTTTGAAAACTTGCGCGAGCCTTTCCTAGTCTCACACAAAAAACATGCGTTCACATCTCAAGCTATATTACTTGTCATATACATACGCACACACAAACATACGCGCCCACGTCCACACACGTACATATATTCACGTTCGCGTACTCACATTCACGTGTATATACACACACGCTAACGTACACACATGTACTCACATACGCGCACACGTAAGCACACACGAACGATGTCACTTCCTTTCAAAGGAAATCCACACATGCGCAAAAGGCCAGCGGAAACACCTATAAAAGAAAGAGCAACAAGCGGCTTCTTCCTTTTCGGCCCAGCTTTCGAGCTGGTCGGGTACAGACCGACCGCGCTTACCTCACGCCATTTACTACTATGTGGGACAAAACGCTAACAGACCGTATGTACACTTTCTCTCTCTATCTGCTACTGGTCCCTGAGAACACCTTTTCGTAGCTGACTGCTAACTGACATCAACCCTCTATCCTTTTCTTTGTCTCTGGACATCGCTGGACTACCATTCCAATTTCCACTACATCACTCACTTCTCTTTCCACACGCGAACAAACGATAGTGACCCGAACTTGAGATGAACACACATTTCCTTTTCTTTCTACAACACCAGTCCCGCAACGAACGATGGTTACATCCGCGCGGACATGAACACATGTTATATCTAAAACATTCATTCTTTCAACAGTAAATAAACGACACGTTTATCTTATCCAACAGTTGAGTTTTTGTTTCCTTCAATTCCATTCGTTTCATTATTCTTTTGTAACGGGATTGGGGTATTTATATATCCTAGTCCCCTACAAACTAAAAAAACAAATAAATAAAATTCATTTTTTTATTTAAAAGTTTCAAAGATAGAGTGGAGGAGATTCTATAGTTGATCGGTTTAGGGATGTTTCGATTATCTTGGTTTGTAATTTAGTAAAAAAAAAAAAAAAAAAAAGAAGAGTTTATTAAAAATGAAATTTAAATGTATTACAAATAAAACACTATTATATAAAATGTTGCTAACGGAATTATGATGACGTATGAACAGGAAATACTTTAGCATGATAGCATATAGATAAACAGGTTTATTAATAAGAACATCTACATGAAATAGTTCCAGATTTTTTAATGTTAGTACAATGACCCAAATGAGCAATAGAGTAAATGAGTATTCCAGAATAGTCTGTTAGAATAAATTGCTTTCACTCTTCCGGAAATAAAGGATCGTGGTTATTCCCCTTGGCCGGAATTAAGGATTCCGCCATATTGATTTCTCGAAAACACGTTTATACTTTTAAGTTGATAAAACCTTTACGAAAGGCATTCCTGTTTATTCTTCTTTTATCTCTACTTTTCATTTCAATTTTATCAACTTAAAAAAAGAAAATGGACAAACTACTGCGACCAGACAGATTTAACGTAGAACCAACAGCTCCGAATTCGGAAAAAATCTATAAACACTGGAAATTAACGTTCGATTATTACTTACGCACTTTAAACAACGAAGAAATAGAAAATAATGCACAAAATCTCTTCGCCTTGATTAATTCAGTCTCAGCGACAATATTCGAAATAATAAGCGATGTTACAGATTACAATGGCTCCATAGAAACACTAGACGCTGTTACAAACGTTGTATTTAACCGACATCAACTTCCGACGAATAAACAGAAACCGGCACAAACTATCGACGATTTCATGCAACAACTGAAAGTACTTGCCAAATCTTGCGAATTTCAAGCAGTAAGCGCTGAGGAGAACAAAAAGCAATATATCCGTGACGCTTTCATTAGCGGCATCTCCTCCTCGTCTATTCGTCAGCGCCTACTCGAAAAAACCATTATCAACTCTACAAGAGACCTTTACAATGGCTAGGTCTCTAGAACAAGCGGGAGAAGCTTTATAACCACCCGAACGTAGCCGCTACCGTAATTAAACCAGAAGGCACTCCCTTAGCCGCTATAAAAGGAAATACCCTACCAAAATGAATTTGTTTCTTCTGTGGGAACACACGACATTCCTGGGCGATGTGTCCTACGCGTAAGGCCGTGTAGGAAGTGTAAGAAAAATGGCCATTGGGCGAAGGTATGTAAATCTTCCTCCTCCCCTGCTGCTGTGTTATATGAGCCGGACTCCCTTCCAATCTCTCCTGACTAGGAACGGGTGCCAAAGACATTACATACACGAAATGCAAAATAAATGGGCAAGTAGTGAACACTATGGTGGACTCTGGCAGCGTGGGGACGTTTATCAGCAAAAATACAGCAAGAAAGCTGAAACTTTTTATTATTCCCAAATAGAAAACCGTAGCATTGGCGGACCCTAATCATCATGCCAAAATCATCGTCAAACCTATTGCTGACATCTCCCTAAACAGTAAAAACCACTACGCCATGACAGTGGAAGTAATTAAGGACCTGTTCATTGATATGATTATCGGAAAAGACCTCCTAAAACAATATAAAACTGTGACCCTGAAATTCGACGGTCCCGGGGAAGAACTTGTTATCGGAGCAATGGGTAAGAGGGACAGTTTTCCATGTATCAAAATTTCTCCTCCTCTCCTTTTCTCTTATCTTTCTACACGGACGACCCCTATTGCTACCAAATCTCGTCGTCACTCATTCACTGACAACATATTTATTAGAGAGGAAATTGCCAGAATGTTGAGGGAAGGTATAATAGAGCCCTCGAGTTTGTATTACTGTACACATAGATGCGAAAAAGTTGTCAAAAAAACAAATATATAACAAATAAATGTTATCAAAGGCAAGATAAGTTACTTTTCTACCTAACTGGATATATTTTTCGTGTTTTTATTCAATGTAACATGTTTATTCAGCTCGAAAAGCATACAGTGTTTACCGATGTATTGGAAAATTCAAAATGGCGCCCGACACTCTCTTTAACACGGTAAGTTCAGGAAAAGATGTTATAAATAATAAACTAGACAAAATACTGTTAGAAATTCGCTCATTATATGTTACCGTGACATAAGTTGACATATATTCGGTGTTTTTTTTAATAGTATTTTGTCTAGTTTATTACTTATAACACCTTTTCCCAAACTTACCATGTTAAAGAGAGTGTCGGGCGCCATTTTGAATTTTCCAATACATCGGTAAACACTGCATCCTGTCGAAAAAGAAGCTACTGCGATTGTCGAAACTCTCCGAAAGTGACGACATTTCCTACTCGAGAGACATTTCAAAGTTATTACAGATCAAAAGAGCATCAGTTTTATGTTTGGTAATAAGAGGAAATCTAAAATTAAAAATGATATGTCGTTGGCGGATCGAACTGTCACAATTCAAATTCAGTATTGTTTACCATCCGGGAACGGAAAATACAGTTGCTGACAAATTTTCTCGCATCTCTGCATTAACGCACACTTTGCAAGACCTCCGCGACTTGCATGTTACACTATGCCATCCTGGTGTCACGCGACTCAGCCACTTCATCAGGACAAGAAACCTTCATTTCTCTTTAGAACAAATTAAAAATATAACAGACTCGTGCTCCTCCTGTCAGTATCGAAACCTAAATTTGCCAGTTGTAACAAAGAAACACTCATACAGGTTATACTACTTTTCCAGCGATTAAACATCGACTTTAAAGGCTCTTTACCTACTTCTGTGCGTGGTAACAAATACTCACTATAATTGATGAATATACTCGCTTTCCCTTTGCCTTCTCCTGTAAGGATATGATTGCCTAAACCAACTATTTTCAATTTTTTGTATGCCCGATATGATACACACTGAGCGGGCTGCCGACTTCCTTGCAGGAGAAATCAAAGATTACTTACGTGGCAAAGGTATCGCCACCTCTAAAACAAGTAGATACCACCCTGAGGGTAATGGGCAAGTTGAGAAACTCAATGGAACTTTTGTAGCGGAAATTGTAGTGTGACTGTAGTCACGGAGGTGGGCTGCATGTGCGAACTCGAAACCTGAGCGAAGGGGGATGAGAAGGCGACAAATCATCAGGTTCGATCACGCATTAATTTGCATAAATGAGATAATATAAGGCGGGAGTTAAGATGTTTGAGGAGAGTCGAGCCGTTGAGTTCTCGAGAACCGGATGGAACGTGGTTAGAGCGTAGAGTGTCGCTGAGAATCCAGTCCAGTTTTTTTTTTTATTAGAACTTTATGGAAGGCCTTACACGACTTTACACGATAGCAACATGAAACTGCCCCATTGGGAAGATATACTATCAAACGCTCTCCATTCAATTAGGTCGTTACTATGCACTACCACTAATACGACTCCTCATGACAGAATGTTCAAATATAGTCGTAAATCTTCCTCCGGAACTTCTGTTCCCACTTGAGCGAAACCAGGCCCAATATATGTCAGAAATCATACTAAGTCTAGTAAGCTCGACCCTCCGGTAACTCCTGCTACCCTATTAGACATCAACCCCTACTATGCTCATGTACGACTACCCTCTGGTGCGGTAACTATTGTTAATGTGCGAGACCTGGTTCCTAACTCTTACAATCAAGAAGACCAACACAATGAAAACAATCCTGCAAGCCCTGAAGCCCCTAAAGAACCGCCAACTGACGATGACAATACCTAGGAGAAGAATCCCTTACCTGATCCTGAAAATATCCATGCCCCCCCCCCAAGATGTGGACGTTGAGGACCAAAATCCCTATGAGTCAGTGAGGAGATTGTCCAGAATGCGACGATTTCCAAGTAAATATAAGGACTTCTTAACCTAGTACTGAACAGACTAAAGGGAAAATGTTAGAATAAATTGCTTTGACTCTTCCGAAAATAAAGGGTCGTAGTTATTCCCCTTGGCCGGAATTAAGGATTCCGCCATATTGATTTCTCGAAAACACGTGTATAATTTTAAGTTGACAAAACCTTTACGAAAGGCATCCCTGTTTATTCTTCTTTTATCTCTACTTACCATTTCATAGTTCATTCAATTAGTATGTAGAGTTGAATGTAATAATCAAAGAGGAAAGCGTCCCCGTGTGTGTGTCGTGCGGTCATACAACTTACCTTCGGATGGGATCTGAGAGAAAGAGAAATTAAAGATGGCAGCCATGGATTTATAAGGTGTAGTCTCGTGGAATCTCACAAGATCTCATATTCCACTGCACATGTATGGAAATGGAATGGGGTCAGTTTGCTGATAAAATGTCTGTTGGCAGAGGCAGTGGGGAGAGACGTGTTGGAAGTGGAGAGAAAGTTGTTAGTGACGAATTCTAGCTGGACTTTTGCGTATTGTATTTGGTTTATTTTGTTTTGTTGTTTACCAGCCCATTTAACGCCAGAGTGTAATCGTTCTCTACAACTATTCATTGTTTCGCACGCGTGAAGAAACAAATACATATAGAAAAATGCTGGAATCAATTTCTAAATTTATCAAAATTTTAATGAACATGCAGGTTATACAGGTGTAGCGACCCGCTACGTCCGGGCGGAATAAATGATAGGCAGGAACATTTCCACAGCGATCACTGGTTTGAAACCCCTACACGTTATTAAAAACGCGTAGGAACATGACGTTGTGATGTGACCACGCGCATACATAAAAGCAAAGGTTTACGCTCCCTCGCGCTTGAATATGGTGATCAATCCCGAAGCAGTAGGCGGGCACTATAAAGGCATTTTCCCGCCAAAAGCGAAACAGTTTCTCTCCAAATTATCATTGCAGCACGTATTCGAGGAAACTCCGTCTTTTTTGCTTTTTTTTTTTTTTTGAGACGTTAAAACACACATCATGGTTTTACGCGAGTAGTAGATGTGTTGGATTTTTTTTGTACCAATAATGGTGACCCCCCCCCGTTTACATTTATTATTTTTTGTATCAATAATGGTGCATCCCCTCCTGTTTACATTTATTATTTTTTATCTTGTTCTTATATATGATTTTCTGTATTTCGTATCCTTTATGATTTTTAGTTTCGTATATTTTGGATTTGTACGAAACTCTCTTTAATTTGAGGAAAGGAAAATGCTAGCTCCGTGATGACGTCACAAGCCCAGCGCGTATTTCGCCCTCTTTTGAAATTCCGCTGACGTGGAGATTGGACGTTTGTTTCATTGCCCGGCGCTGAGAATGGAATTTTGACGAGCCTCCTTCAAAGAAGAAAACCTGGCAATAATACATGGATATGTGACGAGACATACTTCTGAAAACTATCTACGTGACTACGGTTTTGCACATATTTTAGGAGTGAAATTATTTTAAAGAAAATACCTTATTTTACGTGACAAGGAATTTTGAAACCTCCTACAAAGAAGAAAACCTGGTAAAGAAACCCCCGGACAAGCGACACCGTCTTGCTTCTGAAATCCATGTGCGTGTCTACGGTTTACACGCAAACATAGAGGGAGAGAAAATTCTAAAAGAACTTTAAACGAAAAAAAAAGGGAAAAAGGCACGTGCCTGACTGGCTTTCAATTTGTGAGTACACTCTTAAAATTTATTTCATATGCGAGTGTAATTAGGAGATACTATTTTGAATCTTATTGTATTCGTTCATGGATACGACATCTTCATTATAAGAACCAGAGTTATTTTTTTTCATTGCATGTTACTTAAGCGTTTCATGAGTTTAATGCCCGCAAAGGGAAAAATTTGCAACTTATTATTGTGAATAAAATCTCTTCTTCGTTTCAAAGCAAGACCTTTATATTTTATTCTTTACCCCCTCCCCCTCTTTTGTTTCATGCTGTTTTTTTTTCAGGTTAGTTACTTTAGCGTCGATTTTATCTGGAAGCAAGATAAAATTCCGACATTTTGCAAATTTCTCTTTTGTGTAAAAGTAGTTTGGAAAATTTCTCCTTTTATTTGAGGGCATTTTGCAAATTGTTTTCCGACATTTTGCAAATTTTTCTTCCTTTATTTAAAAGTAGTTTGGAAAATTTCTGCTTTTATTTGAAAGCATTAGGCAAATCTTGTCCCCATATTAAATTAAATGTATTTTGCAAACTTTGTCTCTATATTAAATACATTTAGCAATTTTCGTCCCTTATTTGGGACACTTTGAAAATTAAGTGTACCTTTTTCTAATCGAGATACGCTTTAATTCATTTTCTTTCAAGTTATGATTGAATTTAACCTCTTGAAAGTTCCGTTACCTCCGCTTCCTGACACTATCAACTTGTCACTTAGATTCGTTCGACAACTGTGAATTTCTTCCGTTAGTTAAAGGCATTTTCCAAATTTATTTTCCCTTATTTAGAAGCATTTTGTAAGTTTACTGCTTTTATTTGAAGGCATTTTGCGAATTCATGTTCCCTTATTTCAGAATACTTTTCAAACTAAGTGGTCTGTTATTTCGAATAATTTAGCGAACTAAGTTACTATACGCCTTGTAGGATACGACGCGTGTGCCCCCCCCCTCTATTTCGAGACACGTTTCTGTTACTTCCTCGTCCACAACACCTGTCTTATTGATGCTTTCCCTTCCCAATTGTAACTTAGCGCGTCTGTTAACGCTCTCCTTAAAACATTCGACGACTACTATCACCATTGAGTTAAGGTGACTGTTAATTCTGCGTGTCTCGAACATTCGACTTTCGCTTAACAAAAATTCCCAAATTTAGCATTTTTATGTACGTCTAGTATCTTTATTTATATCTGACTAATATTTTACGCACGCGTAGTGCACAACTTTTCATAAATATTTTTCTTAATAAAGGGAGATTAAACAATATGTATATACGTTCTATTTTTTACTTTTAAAATTAAAGTTGTAACTTTCGTAATCCTCTTTCGAAATATAATTTACATTTTACTTGCTTTAGTTGAATTTCCACGGGTATTGCTATTTATGTTTAGGAGAAACTATAGCATTTTCTGTACCTAGTCAGCGAATAAGAAATCCTACTAGACTGAGGTAATTTTATTTTTTGTCCTAATCCAGCGTGTCCGATATTTTTTGGAAGCTGGATTTTCCCCACTTTAAGAAACGACTTTTATCTAACTATACCCTCGTGGGGAGCCTAGTAAATAGAGACGCTGTGTCCGAAGCCGGTGTTAGTTGTATGTACGTATTTTCCCCAATATATTAGAAAAAAAGGAATAAATATATACCCTATTATTTTGATTTAATGAACACGTGCGTTCTCTAACATGTGTTAAATGTTTCTGGGTTGTGAATTCACCAAGCGATATTATTAGAAATATTGTATTATACGTTGAAGATATTTATAATTTTCAGTAGCGAGTTCATACCCATTTGCTTTGCGGCCTGTGTTATTCTAAGAATTTATGAAAATACAAGTCCCCTTTTTCTTTTTTAGCCCGTATTTGCATTTGGTTATTTGGATTCTTTCGAAGATACACATGTGACATAGTGGCATGTACCCTTCCCCGACGTAGTTGTATATTTAAGCTCTCTTCCCACTTTTTTCCTAGGTTACATTTCAGTGAGGATATTGCTATAAAAGTGTTAAACGTTATTCATTTTCTAGTCTATTAACTTCCATATAGAAGTTTGAATTTTAAATCCACTTAATTTTAATTTTAAGCCATAGTGACCCTTTTAATTTGTAACTAGGGATTATATTCCTTGATATTTTCACGGCTCAATATGCTGTATTGGTCTTGTTTTGTTTGTGCTGTGAGGAAGGAATTTTACGCGTATACTTTTGTAACCTTTGTGTGTACATTTTTTCTTTTTTTGTGTGTATAATATTTGAACACCTATTTTTTGTATTTGTTTGGATTTATTCCATATTTTTGAAAAAAAAAAGAACAAACGCTGCATGATGTTGGTCACTCGTTCTTCCGGATTCCTTGTAAGGAAATGAAAGTTTTATTTGGGGAAGATTATCGTTGTCTTAGATTTATTGCGATTGCAGAGGGAATTACCTAAGCCTTATTTTATGACAATGAAGGCCGATGTCGATGAATGGTTGTCATCAGTAGATAATATAACAGAATTGTTGGGTGATCGTTACTTGTGTGAGGACGTGGACTGCTCGCTAGTAGAGGCGTATGCTGTTAACATTGTAGTGTTCTCGTCCCAGGTTCGATTCATTCTTTCGAGGTTGGCAGATGGTGTGGAGTGTGATTCCTTGTGCAACCCTGTGATATTCGAAACCCCTAGAGAGATGCTTGGTGAATTACCGACTTCTAAGCCCAAATGTCCAGACTCTGAAAACTGTTTGCTGAGTGCTGGCAAGTTTGGCTTGGAAAATGTTGCATCACGGTCTGAAAGCAGTGTTGCAAGTGCCACTTCAGAGGATCTGCGTAGTCAGTCGCTGAAGTTTAATTTTTTCTGGCGGGCAGTTTGCTAGTAGTATTTTAAAGAAAAATGTATTGGGAGTGAGATTCCCAGGTATCATGAATGATACCACTCGTGTCCACGACTTGTTAAGTGTGGGCATGAATATTGTGAAATTTATGGAGGGATTTCCATGTGATGTTGGAATTGTTTTACCCTCTAAAAATGTGAGTTCGAAAACTCACATATGTAGTTATTCCCCGCAACTTTGTCAGAATCATGAGGAACTTAATTATGACGGGGAGATATTACTCGGGTCATGTAGTTCTGACAATGGTCAGTGGTTAAAGGACAGGAGTCTATCCTGTGTGAAAGTGCAAGCTTTGTGCACTTCTTTAAGTGCTAATGTTAGCACTGGGAGAGAAATCAAGGATATAGGGCAGAAAGCACTATATCTACCTGTGAACGTGTAAAAACCAAGAGGAGAATGGTTTTTGAAGAGTTACGTGAACTCAAGTTGGACTGGGGCGTCCAGATTCAGGTTGAGTGTAACTCGGTAAAGAATCCCATGAGGGATCCTGTCGAATTTGCTGACTACATGTTGTGTAGCTTCTCCGAGTTCCTACGAGAGTGTAGGATATGTTGTGCAGAGATCGCTTGCAGAACCTTCATTCTATGAAGTTACTCCTTTAAGTAGAACGCTTCCTGCTTTGGAGTCAGATGCAGGTGTTATTGTTTTTAAATGTTTTGTGAAGATCTGCCTTGGCGTAGCTTGCGGCAGTATTGCAAGAGCTTTCGAAGTTAAGCTTGATTTGTCCAGAGGTGTTTCTGAGGCGCTCAGGACCATCTTATACTTAGTTGGGAGTGAGTTTTCTAATGCTGAGATGTTTTTTTCAGTGCTGCACACAAGAAGATTGGATCTCTCCTTGATAGGAGTCTTCCATAAGTATTACATCTCCAGCTACCTACTTGTTTGTTTGGCTATATGTATATAGCTATGCAAACGTTTAAAACTGTAATTGCCTTGAATAATTTGTGCAGAATTTGGGTTGCAGTTTTATTTCATTCCACCAAGTTGAAGAACTTATAAAAGCATAGGGTTGATTGGATTCGTCCCTCTTGCAGCACCGGTGTTGATCTCACTGGGCTCTTGTGGTTACGAGGGAGCTGAGATATTTTGGTGTTCGCCAGAGATAATATAGGGATGAGGAGGTTGGATGGTAAGTGAACTCCTCAAGCCTTTATACTCTTTTATATGTATGTAGTTAATTATCTGGTGGAATATTATCAGTTCATACATCTGTTGTGACCTAGCATCATAGCATTAGTTTAAATTTATGAATCTCGTTAGGTACTTCTCTGTTCAAATCTAAAAAATGAAGGTTTTCATGTGAATTTGTATAGAATAAGCTTATTTGAATTTTTCTGCTTTTTTGTTCTGATGTGTGTTTCCTGGAGTGCTTCTAACCATACATTTTGTGGTATATGTATATATAAAGAAAAATTTTGGGATTGTAAATTTTACAGGTGTCATCCAACTCTAGGTTGACTGCCATTTCCTGTTGGGGGAGAATGTTGGAATTTTTTTGGTACCAATAATGGTGCATCTCCCCCTGTTTACATTTATTATTTTTTATCTGGTTCTTATATTTGATTTTCTGTATTTCGTATCCTTTATGATTTTTAGTTTTGTATATTTTGGATTTGTACGAAACTCTCTTTAATTTGAGGAAAGGAAAATGCTAGCTCCATGATGACGTCACAAGCCCAGCGCGTATTTCGCCCTCTTTTGAAATTCCGCTGACGTGGAGATTGGACGTTTGTTTCATTGCCCGGCGCTGAGAATGGAATTTTGACGAGCCTCCTTCAAAGAAGAAAACCTGGCAATAATACATGGATATGTGACGAGACATACTTCTGAAAACTATCTACGTGACTACGGTTTTGCACATATTTTAGGAGTGAAATTATTTTAAAGAAAATACCTTATTTTACGTGACAAGGAATTTTGAAACCTCCTACAAAGAAGAAAACCTGGTAAAGAAACCCCCGGACAAGCGACACCGTCTTGCTTCTGAAATCCATGTGCGTGTCTACGGTTTGCACGCAAACATAGAGGGAGAGAAAATTCTAAAAGAACTTTAAACGAAAAAAAAAGGGAAAAAGGCACGTGCCTGACTGGCTTTCAATTTGTGAGTACACTCTTAAAATTTATTTCATATGCGAGTGTAATTAGGAGATACTATTTTGAATCTTATTGTATTCGTTCATGGATACGACATCTTCATTATAAGAACCAGAGTTATTTTTTTTCATTGCATGTTACTTAAGCGTTTCATGAGTTTAATGCCCGCAAAGGGAAAAATTTGCAACTTATTATTGTGAATAAAATCTCTTCTTCGTTTCAAAGCAAGACCTTTATATTTCATTCTTTATACCCCTCCCTTTTATTCCATGCTGTCATTTTTTTCAGGTTAGTTACTTTAGCGTCGATTTTATCTGGAAGCAAGATAAAATTCCGACAGATGAACTACTATACCCATCGTGGAAATTCTCTATATTCAACGAGAACTGAAACCTCCTTTTAAACAGTCGTATCCTAAAATACACACACACACACACACACACACATACACTTATATCGATTACGGATTATTTCCACCAGGAAATAAGCATATTAACTTCAAGCCCTCCTGTGGCACACCTATCATAAAAATCAGTTCTTTCAAACCTTGTGCCATACACACAAAATTCGCACACCAATAATCATTCATTTAAAACGTTTAAACGCAAGAAAACACTTATGTTGGAACACTTTATTTTTATACTTCTTTCTAGGTATGAGTAAAATGAATGCTGACGCTCAAAATATATAAACATTTTGACCCTAATCCCTTTACTTAAAAATTCACCTAAATCAGGAAATTAACCAATTTTAATGAAATTTTCAGTATTTATCAAATAATGATCGCGGAATATAATGAATTAATTATTTTTATTTAAATCTTAGTGGAAATGTATTATTTTGTTTAAACAAAAAATACCATTACTAAAGTTATGGTTTTCAGTAGTAAATAAAAAACACAAGAATTTGTTTTTGCTTTTTTATATATAAATAAAGCATCGTAATTTGTAACAATAAAAAACACAAGAATTTGTTTTTGCTTTTTTATATATAAATAAAGCATCGTAATTTGTAACAATAAAAAACACAAGAATTTGTTTTTGCTTTTTTATATATAAATAAAGCATCGTAATTTGTAACAATAAAAAACACAAGAATTTGTTTTTGCTTTTTTATATATAAATAAAGCATCGTAATTTGTAACAATAAAAAACACAAGAATTTGTTTTTGCTTTTTTATATATAAATAAAGCATCGTAATTTGTAACAATAAAAAACACAAGAATTTGTTTTTGCTTTTTTATATATAAATAAAGCATCGTAATTTGTAACAATAAAAAACACAAGAATTTGTTTTTGCTTTTTTATATATAAATAAAGCATCGTAATTTGTAACAATAAAAAACACAAGAATTTGTTTTTGCTTTTTTATATATAAATAAAGCATCGTAATTTGTAACAATAAAAAACACAAGAATTTGTTTTTGCTTTTTTATATATAAATAAAGCATCGTAATTTGTAACAATAAAAAACACAAGAATTTGTTTTTGCTTTTTTATATATAAATAAAGCATCGTAATTTGTAACAATAAAAAACACAAGAATTTGTTTTTGCTTTTTTATATATAAATAAAGCATCGTAATTTGTAACAATAAAAAACACAAGAATTTGTTTTTGCTTTTTTATATATAAATAAAGCATCGTAATTTGTAACAATAAAAAACACAAGAATTTGTTTTTGCTTTTTTATATATAAATAAAGCATCGTAATTTGTAACAATAAAAAACACAAGAATTTGTTTTTGCTTTTTTATATATAAATAAAGCATCGTAATTTGTAACAATAAAAAACACAAGAATTTGTTTTTGCTTTTTTATATATAAATAAAGCATCGTAATTTGTAACAATAAAAAACACAAGAATTTGTTTTTGCTTTTTTATATATAAATAAAGCATCGTAATTTGTAACAATAAAAAACACAAGAATTTGTTTTTGCTTTTTTATATATAAATAAAGCATCGTAATTTGTAACAATAAAAAACACAAGAATTTGTTTTTGCTTTTTTATATATAAATAAAGCATCGTAATTTGTAACAATAAAAAACACAAGAATTTGTTTTTGCTTTTTTATATATAAATAAAGCATCGTAATTTGTAACAATAAAAAACACAAGAATTTGTTTTTGCTTTTTTATATATAAATAAAGCATCGTAATTTGTAACAATAAAAAACACAAGAATTTGTTTTTGCTTTTTTATATATAAATAAAGCATCGTAATTTGTAACAATAAAAAAGAAAAGAAAATAATTTTTACACGAACATTACGAAAAAAGCCCTAAAATCTGTATTAATGAATTCGATTTGACTCGAAGAAAAATGAATTTCTCAAACTACCGATATTACCATTGAATTAAGCATTGTTTATTTAATATTTTCACTCACAAAAAAAAATTATAATAGCAAAAATATTTCTACTTTTTTTTTAAATTACAGATTTCGCATAATTTTTATATGCAAGATTTTAATAATTTCCTTGCTCGCAAGAATTTGAAACTTTCGGCGTAACATAATTTTTATATAATCTCGAACAATAATTAAAAAAAAAAATTAAAAAATAGGCACATCAAAATAATTATATTAAAAAATGATAAAAATTGATACAAACGTTCAGAATAGGAATGTATGGATGCACGTTTGGAAAAAAAGAAATCTGACACACCTACCTTCTTTTACTATCATGACTTGATTTTGAAACAGTGTTTCGATTGGCTGAAATTTTGGGCTTCGGTATATTCCTGTTTACAAACTTTTATCAGTTGCGTTTTGGCGAACGGCATAATTACTTGCTTTATTTTGTATAAACAAGTTTTTTTTTATTTATTTAATTCAATATCTTAGGACTTTACTTTACTAGTTATCTTTGAAATAGACCTAGAAAACTAATATTTATCTTTTAAAGGATTTTTACAATGAATTTATTTAACTTAAAAATTTAGCTGAATTGGTTAGCTCGCCGTGAAAACATTTTCATAACTTTCTTTTTTCCACGTGTACAAATATTTTTTTCCTTTAGGAAATTAACTTTAGTCTCTAATCTTTCAAATAGTATCAAAAAGTGGTCGGAAACCTAGAAAAATACTATGATAAATCGGCTTGCAAACAAGATCTCCCCTATTTTTGCCCGCCCATTTTTGCCCGTACCTGCTTCTTTCACATAAAGAAAAATTATTTATTTTTATATAAACTCAGCGATTCCTATTCTTTGTCGAGTGCTGTCTTTCCCGAATTTATTTTTATTTCTTTGTTTAAGGATGTAAATTGGTAATGCCTCTTATAAATTGGCGACCCCGTTTAATTTATTATTAAGTTTAATTTATTATCAAGGGTCTTGAAAATGCATCCTATACAGGTATTCGAATGACAACAAAAAACAATGACAACAAAAAAATTACTTCGAAACAATAAAATAATTTTACCGCCCGTAACACGTCCCATTCTCATCCATTTTTAACTTTTAAATCTTTTGCTGGCCGTCGGTTCTCTTACTCCCTAATCTAATTAATTTAAAAACTTCGGGAACAACAAAAGATACAATCATTACAATCACATATTCAAATAACGTCTTAACATTTACATGCATTTCACAAGGAATAAAACAGTTCACAATCGATTAAAGAAAATACAAAAAAGAAACAAATCCCAAAACCAAGAATCAGTCTCTGTTCTATTAGCAAGGCGTGTCCATTGTTTTTTTTTCTATAAGTTTTTGTATTTTTCCAATAAAGTCAGAAAGTTCAATTATAAAAAACATTCCAATTTCTCAAAACACAATTCCCAGAAATTTTTCTGCTTAACAAAAAAAAAATAAAAATAAAAACTTTCCATTTTATGAAACTCATTTAACCTCAGCCACAACAGAAGCAACGTCAATTTTGTTTTCAAAACAATTTAACAAAAGGACATACATTTTGAATTGCAACATGTATCAACTTTATATATATATATATATATATATATATATAAGAGAGAAAAAAATATATAATAACATGTCTTAAAAAATAATAAAAACAAAAATTGTGTACTAATAAATAAAAGGTGTTGTTTTTCCGATTATATAAATTATATTGCTCTGAATTCTCATCGAGCTAAACCGAAGTCAATATTGGTACAATTATCAATAAAATACCATTTAAAAGGTATTAAAATTGATTGTTAAAAAAATACATATATATATATATATATATATATATATATTTACTGACACGGGAGATTTTTCGCAATTTTCATATTAACTAGATTGTGCCATATCGCCCGTTCAGTCTTAATTACTCTTTTCTCCATCGCACGTTGACCATTCTTTTTTTCGTTCTTTTCACTTGACATGAGCAAATATGTTTGTATGTGTGCGTTTATAAGCAAATATGTTTGTATGTGTGTGTTTATAAGCAAATATGTGTGTATGTGTGCGTTTATAAGCAAATATGTGTGTATGTGTGCGTTTATAAGCAAATATGTGTGTATGTGTGCGTTTATAAGCAAATATGTGTGTATGTGTGCGTTTATAAGTAATCATATTGCGTCACCATCATAACACTTAACCGTACTGGTAAGTGGTGACCTCAAAAGTAAAAACGAGAAAAGGTGTGATGAGATGCCGTCGGTAGGTCATCCGTATAGACCTGGATCGATGAGAACAGAGATTGCAGGAAAAGCTGGATTCTGAAGCCAGGTACCAACGGTTCCTGGAACAGAGAACCGGACGTTGACGGGCATCGGAACAGGGAGTAGGTGGCTACAAGCAGGAACTGCTGGAAGGGGCGAGGGCTCGAAGGAGCTGAAGTAGAAACCACTGAAAGGGCATGTGCAGTACTGAGCTGGATCAGGAAACTGCATGAGTAAACTGGAAACTGCAGAAGGGCAAAAACTGCTCGCGCAGGTGTGAGCAGGAACTGCTGGAAGGAGCCGCAAAAAGTTGCTGGAGCATGAGGCGATAGAGCTAAATTAGGAACTGCAGGAGTGAGGTTGACTCGTAGGAGTGAGATGGAGGTGGAGTCGTAGAAGTCGGGATGGCAGGAGTGAGCTAGCGCTGCAAGAGTAAATTGAATCGAATTCTAGTATTTTGAGAGCTGCCCTGAAAAAGGCAATACGGTTTGTTGCTACTGCCTTCTTCCGCAGTCCCGACCTCTGGCTGAACTAATTTTTCTGGTCGAAGTTTACGGAATTTATTGAAAAAAAAAGGTTACTACAGCCGCGTGTCTGAGTTATAATTAATTACAACCAAATTTGTTGCAGTCAAAAGTATCTGGGTGTTGATTGATAGTGCTTAGATAGTTTTTGATCAATATTTAGATGCTGGTATTTAACTGGGTGCGAGAAAGGTGAATCGCGAGTGTTTGAAAGGTCAAGATTTTAGGGACCTGACTTAATGCCCACGCTTTTTTGAGAAGGTTTGTTGGAATCTGTAACATTCTAACATAAACAAAAGGATCGGTAAAGTATACGACGACACACGGTTAAGATTAGTTAATAAGGCGAGGAGTCTGGACGGAGAAAAAAGGTTGGCGAGTCCATCACCATTTACTTTTGAGGGCTTTTAAAACCGGAACTCATTTGAATGGGTAAATACACACAATGATTACCATTATAGTTGTTCTATTTACAACGTTTCAGTCGATGTAACCTTTCGCCCCCCTTTTTAAGTGTATCTTGTTAAATCGGAAATCTATACGGAACTTCGAAATAAATCACGAGGTAAATTATTTTCATTCCGTCAGCAATTATCGCGTGAGCACGTGATCCAATGGATAAAGGTGTTCAGTAAAATCAGTTCTTAGTGACAGTTTTTTGTGGGTTAAAGGTTCAATCCTCACTACTGACGAGGCAAGGAATAAAATAAAAAGTACTTTAGACTCCTACCCGATCATGACTGACGGAACGACAACAATCTACCCATAAATTAAAGAGGTCAGTTCAAAATTCCGTATACATTTCTGATTTCACATAAAGATTCCCGAGTTTTACAAGACGCACATGGAGACAGTCAGAGCTTACATCGACCAAAAAATTGTGATAATATCATTCAAAATATGACCAATAGCCCGAATAATCTATCTATGTATCTATATATCTATAAAAGTGAAAGTGTATGTCTGTGTGTTTGTTTGTGTACATTTCCCTACACAATAACTGTCAATTTTTAGTCTACAGACTCGAAATTTTATATACAGGCTACTGAGATTTGGAAAATCTTTGTAATCGGTTTTCGGCCAGAAATTTGGCTGGTAAGTCGCCGAAGTTCAATGAGTTGACCTTTGAGAACTCTACCAAACTCCTCCAATTTTGGGTCGAAACACTTGAAATTTTAGAGATAGGTTCCTTGGACATGGATATAACTTTATAATTTGATTTAAGCCCAATACAATAAATGTTAAGATAACATAATAGGGGTCAAAGTTAAAAAAAGAAATTGACCTCTGCGGTCCCTACCAAATTACTCAGACAATTTCTGGTCTAAACATTTGAAATTTTACATAAAGGGTATTCAGACATGCAACAAGCTTTGTAATCAGTTTTTGGGGCAAAAATTTCGCTGCCAAGAGTTGAAAGAGTTGATCTTCGCATGCTCTACCAAGCACCTCCACCAATTATGGGTCTAAACACTTTAAATTTTAGATGTAGGTTACTTGGACATGGGTCAAACATTTTAATTAAATGTGAACCCAAAACAAGAAATGTTAAGGGGTCAAAATTGGGGTCAAAGTTTTAAAAAAATTGACTTCTTGTGTTTCTACCAAATTTTCTCTATAGTAATTAAAGAAGCCTATTATATAGAAAGGCATTACCGTACATATGCACACTTTTTAATATATACATATGCGCATAAAGTTATGAACAGTACATAGGGCCCGAGCAAAGCCGGGCTGAACTGCTAGTATCTATAAAAGGGAAAATGTCCTTGTGTGTTTGTACATTTCCCTAAAAAATAATTATCAATTTTCGGTCTAGAGACTCGAGATTTGACATAAGAGTTATTGAGATTTTGAAAAAATCTTTTTAATCGGTTTTCCGCCAGAAATTTGGCTGGTAAGGGGTCAAATTTCAACGATTTGACCTTTGAAAACTCTACCAAACTCCTCCGCCAATTTTGGGTCTAAACACTTGAAATTTTAGATACAGGTTAATTGGACATGGATTTAACTTTATAATTTGATTTAAGCCCATAACAATAAATGCTAAGGGGTCATAACTGGGCTCAAAGTTTTAAAAAATGACCTCTGCGGTCTCTATGAAATTACTCAGCCAATTTTTGGTCTAAACATTTGAAATTTTACATAAAGTGTATTCAGACATATGGCAAGCATTTTAATCGCTTTTTTTTTCCTGAAAATTTGGCTACCAAGGAGTCAAAGTTCAAAAGATTTTACCTTTGTAGTCTGTAGCAGTTTTGGCTTCCAAGAGGTGAAAGTTGGCAAAATTGACCTTTGCAGGCTCTACCAAACTCCTCCGCCAATTTTGGGTCGAAACACTTGAAATTTTAGATGTAGGGCATGGGTCAGCCATTTTAATTTTATTTGAGCACAAAACAAATGTAAAGGGGTCAAAATTGGGGTCAATTTTTTTAAAAATTTGACTCTGCAGACTCTACTAACTTTTCTCTATTGTTGTTATTGTCGCCTATTATATAGAAAGGCATTACCGTACACACACAATCTTTTTAATATATACACAAAGTTATAAACAGTACATAGGGCCCGAGTAAAGTCGGGCTGAACTACTAAGTTCAATATAATTTCGAAATAATTTATTTCATAAAATATTTCATGCTTTTTTCAAAAATCGAATTACAACGATTTTAACCAGACACTCGAAATGCTGAAAAAACATCTCGTCAGGTTGAACGAAAAGAAAATAAGGTTACTCGTAATATATCACACGGTATATAAACCCTATAATAAAATGGAAATGTTATTGCTTCCATTTTATAAATAAATAAATAAGATTTCCTTTGTGAACAGACTTGTTTCCTTTCCGTTTTCATCATTTTTCCAGCATTTTGCATGTCCGATTCAAATTGCTATATCATTATTTTTAGATTAAATATCATGTTATTTTTCAATGTTTTGAAAGAGTGTCTAGCAGCATTTTAAGGATTGCTTTAACGTTAATATTAACCATAAATTGCACACGAAAACATTTCGATTTCGAATTTCAATATCAATAAAACTTATTTTCCTTTTTTTTGTATTTTTTTTTATTTTTACAGGTGTACGGCTTTATTTCCTTAAGCTTCGTCGTTATGTCCGTCTTCACATTCATCGTCGAGACCCACCCGGCGTTTAAAGTTCCTGGCACTCGTGACATTCTTGGTCGAAGTCATCAAGGATTCACTATCATTCCAAATACCTCTCATTCAATGGTTCAGGAAAATCAACACTCAATGATACCTCACCCGGTACTCATTATCATCGATATTGTGTGTCTTATATTCTTTACATTAGAGTTTGTTTTGCGGCTCACGTGTGCACCGCAAAGAGTCAGATTCTTCTTTTCATTCCTTAATATGGTCGACTTGGTTGCTTTGCTGCCAGACTATATCGAAATAATTGTCATGAATCATGTCCACAATGATTCCGTGTCGAGTATCATGCACTACATCACTATCTTACGCCTCATTCGTATTCTGCGCACTTTCAGGCTGATACGACATGTGTCAGGTCTATGGGTGATGATGTACACACTAAAAGCCAGCTTAGAAGAATTAATGTTAATGAGCGTCTTTTTGTTAGTAGGTATGGTCATATTTGCATCTCTCATCTTTTTCGTTGGGGAGGAGCAGTTTGATACAATTCCCATCAGTCTTTGGTGGGCACTCATCACAATGACCACAGTGGGATACGGCGATATGTACCCGACCAAAGACCTCGGATATGTGGTCGGAACATTTTGTGCTCTTGCTGGACTTCTGATGATAGGTTTTACGGTGCCAATCATTGTAAACCATTTCGTGCTTTTTTATACGCATTTACAGTCGGCGATTCGGGCTGAAAAGCGACAAAAGAGCGACCTTAAAGAGAAGGAAGAGGAACAGAAACTGTTCGAAACACGAGAAGAATCGAATAAAACCAAAACAAATTCCAAGAGAGAAAAGACGAATTACGACAAAACAATCGAAGAACATGTTGATGCTCCACCGTCATACGCTCGGGTTTTGGACACATTACAAAATGGTGTGGATAAAAACGCTGCTATCGATGCAAAGAATGCTGATGACCATGCTAACCTCGGTAGTAGCCTGTTTCAACAAAATGAAAAATTTGGCAAAGAAAAAACAGAACGGTCTGACAATGAATTCGTTCATTTGCTTGGAAATGGCACGCGGAAAAATGAATTCTGCACATCACATGTTTAAACTGTGTACAAAAGCATACACAGCTAATTCTTGAATGAATTCTTCGTTTTTCTTAGAAATCAAGCCTGATTGGTAACTATTTTATTTCAATTATTTCTAAAAGGACAATATAAGATTTTTTTTGTCAGACGAAGTAGTATGAAGAATCAATATTCAAGATATCGAAAGAATCTTAATGAAGCATTGCGATATAATTGCCAACAGCATTTAAATACACGTATTTTAACTAACCGTTTTGAACAGTAAATATATACACGTATAAACTGAACAAATTCTCCTCTCTAAGACTAAATTATCTAAGAACATTTTAAAACTATATCTTTTTATCATTGGCAAAATTTATGAAAAGAAATTAAATGAAACTTTGGATTTGTAACTTAAAATGAAAAAAGGCGTTTTTTGTCTAGAATTTCCCCTATATTATAAACAAAAAGAAAGAATAATCTGTATATGATGTACGTACCCGTGACAAAACAAAAATATCTTATTCTAAAAATTACGTAAATTTATCAGGTAGTTTTATTTTTATAAAGACACTCATTTTAATGCGAATAATGGGAATTCGTAGCCCTCACAATATAAATCTCACAAGTATAAATTATTGTGGAGTTATCTGCCTTTGTTTTTTATACTGTTTCCAAAATGGCGGAGAAAACAGACTCTCTTCCTTTACTCATAAAATTTATTATTTATTTAAAAAAGAAAACTACTTGATCAATTTACGTAATTTTTGGAATATATTTTCGTTTCGTCATATCATACAGATTTCTCTTTATTTTTGGTTTTTAATATGTAGAGAAATCTGATTAACAACAAATTCTTCTATATTTTCCTCCTATTTAGCGGAAATATAATTTTGTTGCACTAAACATATCTTTCTGTTGCCTCGAGATCCAATTTTTATTATAAAAATCGAGAGGCAGCAGAACGAGATGTGTTTACTGCTGCAAAATATATATTTTACTGAGAGGAAAATATAGAAGAATTTGCTTTTTTACAGCTGCAAAATATATATTTTACTAAGTAAGAGGAAAATATAGAAGAATTTGCTTTTTTACTGCTGCAAAATATACATTTTACTAAGTAAGAGGAAAATATAGAAGAATTTGCTTTTTTTATTGCTGCAAAATATATATTTTACTAAGTAAGAGGAAAATATAGAAGAATTTGCTTTTTTGCTGCTGCAAAATATATATTTTACTAAGTAAGAGGAAAATATAGAAGAATTTGCTTTTTTGCTGCTGCAAAATATATATTTTACTAAGTAAGAGGAAAATATAGAAGAATTTGCTTTTTTCCAGAATTCTCTATGCATTAAGTATTTAAAAAAATGATGATGTAAATATCACTGAAACTACAAAATTGATGCAAATGAAACTAAACGGGGCAATGTTGAACAAAATAAGATTTTATATTTCGGATTTTTTTTAGATGAGAATTGATAACCTGGCCGTCTCTTTCAGTGTTATTACTCAGATGCTTCTGCCCTGCACATGCAACGCGATTCTTTGATTTTTTCGTGCATGATCAAAATCTACGTCATTGTTGCCGTTGGTGCCTTACAAATACACGCTGCACACGTTTGTTTGACCCTGACGAGTAGAATCAAATATGCAAAACCGATTTTCTCTTCCAACGAAAAGCAACACCACACGTGTAAAGATAAACACAACAAACGTAAAATTTTTCCTTCACTAACACAGAATAGAAAAAGAATGAAGTGTAGTATCAGAACAGGTACTACATTTTCCTCTGAACAAATTTCAGGTCAAACAGAAACTGTCAACGTTATTAGATTGCGAAATGATATCTGTATTTATCCTGTTGTCATACCAACAATTTTCGATTTGTTAACACTTTTTAGAAGCTTTGGTTTTTAATCATATTTTTACATTCATTTTGTATCTTAAGAATAAATTTATGATTTAATGTAAAAAAATACTTCTAAAATCTTACGGAAGAATTCTTCTTATTTATTTTTACTGTTTGAAATGTTATAGATACAATGAATCAGCCTCTGACAACTTTTACTTCTATTTCAGAAAATTTCAGAATGAGTTTAACAAGAAATCCGATTCATTTAACATTTTATACTTAAAGAATTCGTAAAATGGTACAGACCAATTTCGTGAATAAATTCTACGTTTTTCTGCTTGAACTTTTATATTTAAGAAGAGATTAAACAGAAAAGAAGCAGAATTTATTAATCAAATTGGGTTGCACAATTTTACGAATTCTTAAATAATACAATTGAAGTCTGCATTAATAAAAACGAATTGAATTCAAGTATAAACTTTTAAATGGATCAATGTCCTTGTTAACCTCAATAATAGATTGATTTCTTCGTGGAAGTATACTTGATTACCCGTCCACGTTGCCTGCAAGGAAATAACCGTTATCTATCCACTACCATTTAAAAAATGCGATTGGTAATACTTTTTGAATAAGTTAGAGAGAAACACTGTAAAGAAAATATTTGAAATTTTGCAAAAAATTCCACCTTTTACGATCAGATACATCTACCTTCAGAATTCCTCCTGTGGTCGAAAAATTCTAAGAAACAGCCAAATAACTGCCCGAAATGTCGCTAAACTTGTCAAGAATTTCAATTCTAACAAGGCAACTGTTCATTTCAATCATAAGATTCCAGAAATTGAAACTTGAAATACCTCTTATCCTCACAAAATTGTTCAATTAGTGGCCGGATCTCTGCATCCCAATACAGGCCGATCAGTCTACGCTGCATAAGTTGCTTGAATCGGTAATAAATCAAAAAAGTTGTCAACCGCCTCAGTGAAAAGTAGTATGAATTTCATCCTGCTAGAACTACAGCTGTGAACTGTGCTAGGATACAGGATCAGTGAATCTATTAATGAGCCTTCGTTTCAACGATCAAAAGCACACAGCATCTATGCTGACGTACCTCAATCTTCCACATCATATGATTAGTTGATATCTATGCAGATGACACGATTATCTGTGGCAGCACCTTAAAGAGCATTGATGATTAAGATCTTTCTAATTTGCTCTGTTTTCCGACTGAGGCACGTGCTCCAATGTGGAAAGAAGTGACTTGTTATTTTTAACGCCTCTAAAACTGAGCCTCTCTTTTTTCACCACCAACGCTCGAATCCTAACTTCTTTCCAGTAGAATAGTTTTAACCTCTAGAACCCCCCCCCCTTTTATAAGTTTATAGGATTGACTTTTATCCCAAAATTTATAGGACTGACTTTTATACATAAAATATGTTGCTAACTTTGTTGGAAAAATGGTTACATCATTCTACTGATCCAGAAAGTATCTGGCCTCTGATGCAATCATTTGCACAATAAGAGCCAAATTTGTCCTAAGATGGAGTACTGCTGTCATATCTGGAAGGGGAGACACCTTAACGAAGTAAATAATCGACTTTGCAATCTGGTGAAGGTTGATCTCTTCTCATCCCTACAAACTCTTTCGCCCCTCTCGTTATGTTCATTGTGAGGGCTCTACTGAGTTCAAATTCATAGATCCCCTGTAAAACATTCAAAGCAAGAACTACAATCATAGAAAGGAACTCTTTTTCCCTCTCTCTACCAAAAACCAAATCGAGTTTCCACGAAGAAAGTTTCTTTCCTAGAATCTGTTAAACAAGATATCACGAGGCTTCTTCTCGACCAACTCCAACATGGTCGTCTACAAGTCTAAGATAAACAGATACTTGTCGAGCTGTCCTCTTAAAAAATAAAGTCTTCTTAAGTGACCCTCTGTCCATTCCACTCACTATTTCTAATCCTCTCATGATGCTGATTTATCAGCAATGCTTAACTCTTATCCTCGAGTGGTTTCCGGGCCTTCAGGAACGATGATCTAAATCGTAAAAAATATGTAAGAAGGTGAGCGACGCTTTTTATGACTGGTTTCCATAGCAACCACGTCGCTTCAGCGACTACTGTTGCTATTAATTCGAAAAGAGAAGTAGCAAGTGAAACAGAGAGAATGAAAGCATGAAAGGGAGATGATTGGGGTGATTTTATTGAAAGCAGACGAGTGCCGTACATTGTTATTACATATGTATTTATGGGGGCAAAAAAATAAGACTGAAATTAAATAAAGAACAAGTGAATTTATTGGAAGTCTGGAAAAATCATCGATTACAATAGAAAAATGCGAGCATGAAAAGTAATATGGTTAAGCTTAAACATAAAAAGTAAAAGACTAGTTGTTAAAATGGGATTGAAAAGGACAAGATATTCTAGTAAAAAATATAATGAATTTATAACTTAAAATGTTGAAGCATTAAGATTTTTTTAAATTCAATGTATAACATTATATAATCAATTCTTAATGCTGCAATATTTTAAGATATAAATTCGTCCGTTTATTTGTTCACACTTTCCTCAAGAACCAATTTTTGCACAAACATTGGTCATGGTGAAAGTAAATCTTTACCAGAATGGATTTTCCAGGATAAATCTCGTTGCCATCCTAGGAAACAGGGTAAATTGGCCAGAAATCGTCCATCCATTCATTTGTTTGAACTTTTCTCAATAATTACGCCTTGGATTTTAAAAAAAATTTTGCACAAACATTAGTCATGGTAAAAGTAATTTTTTCACTTGTGAACGGGATCTTGCATGCTCGGCTTGTTTGTTTGTTTGTTTGTTTTTCTATTTGCGACTTAACGGCTATGTTAGAATGTGTGCAATATTAATTGATATCTAATTGTTCAACAATCAAAATAAAAATCGGAAATATCTGAATATTTAATTTTTTCTACCTGTTCATTTAACATAATTGTAAGAGTGTTTACAAAATCAGGGTTCAATTCATTATAAGAGGTGGATCAAGGGTCTGACCACTCGGTTGTATCAGTTAAGATAAAAATGAAATGTAATAAGTCTTCAGATGTACCTCTCCACCTTACTGTATATCGATACTCTACGGCTGACTGGGATAGCTTCCGTACATTTATATCTGATCTATCTCTGCACTCCATGTTTAAAAAGGATGTGTCCTCTATAGTATCAGATCTGACCGAATGGTTAATTGTAAGCATAGACCGATTCATATCATCCAAAAAATTCCAACAAAAACCTAACAGCCAGCCATGGTTCTCCCCAGAATGTGCTACTGCTATCGCATACAGAAATCACTTTTTCCATAGCTACCTACGTGATAGATGCACTGAGACTAAAGCTGCTTTCAGAATTGCCAGCAACCACTGTGGAAGAGTAATAAAAAATGCAAGAGAGCTATATGCTCAGTCCGTTAGGTCCAAAGTAGCTGATCAGCAGCTTGGTTCCCACCAGTTTTGGCAAATAGCAAACAGGATCCTGAACAGAAACGAGCGTTCTATCCCAACAATCATCAATGGACCTAAGGTCATCTCGTCAGCATCAGACAAGGCCAAACTATTTGCCAAGAACTTTGCAGCTAATTCTACCCTATGCAACGAAAGCCATCAACTCCCTGTATTTCCTCCTATAACTGACAACATGCTATGCAACATACAAATATCCTTGCGTGAGATCGCCAAGCTAATCAAGAATCTTGATTCCAGTAAAGCAACTGGCCCAGACGGCATTCCAATTATAGTTTTGAAAAAGCTTCAACCTGAACTTGTCCCCATACTTACAAAACTGTTTAAGCGTTGCCTAAAGGAGAAATGCTTCTCAACACCCTGGAAAACCTCATCAGTATGCCCTGTATTTAAGAATTCAGGTGATAAGTCATCTCCCTCTCAGTACAGACCAATAAGTCTCCTGTGTGTCATGAGTAAGTTGCTGGAATCCATATTAAATAAAGAAGTAGTCAACCTTCTTAGTGCGATGCAATATGGTTTCCGTTCTGCCAGATCTACAGCAGATATGTTAACGGTTATATCTCATAGGATTAGTGAATCTCTTGACAAAGGCTTCCTTTCTAGGGCAATTGCTCTTGACATATCAAAGGCCTTCGATAAGGTATGGCATAAAGGCTTATTTCACACGATTTTCAGTTCCTATCTTTACATCATCAACGCTCTGATCCCCATCTGGCATCAATTGAAATGGATGGCTCTCGTCTAGGGGAAGCTCAATGTTTTGATAAGCTTCTGAAATGGAACACGAACACGCAAAAGTCTGTTGCCAAGGTCACTGAAAAAATGGTAGGATCCTTCTACCACTCCAGAAGATATCTCATTGCTGATGCAATTCTCTATCTATATAAAAGCCAAGTACGTCCAAGGATGGAGTACTGCTGCCACATCTGGATAAAAGCTGCTAAAAACAGCCTAACCTGCCTTGACAGAGTACAAAATAGATTTCGTGGCCTAGTAGGGGATGCTCTTTTTTATTCCCTACAACCTCTCTCCCACAGAAGAGACGTTGAGACCCTGTCTTTGTCTTACCGTTACTTTCATGGTAAGTGCTCGTCTGAGCTCCAATCCCTGGTCCCCCCTCGCCAATCTTTCATGAAAAACACCCGTCTAGTTGAAACCACTGTCCATAATTTTCCCCATTCTTTATTTGTGCCTAAATCAAAACATGGATTCCATGAGCAAAGCTTCTTTCTTAGAAGTGCACGCCTGTGGAACTCTTTTGTTTGCCTGTTTCCCACCTGACTACAACTTGGATGTCTTCAAGTCCAACATAAAAAAATTCCTGATAAACCGCCCCCTTAAGTAAGACACTTTATCAAATCTCCAATACTAACGATTACTATGATATTATCCCATTGATTACTGTACACGCAATAACCCTTATGGCTTCCGGGCCTTGATAAGTGGTGAATACCATGTAAAAAAAAATCATTTGCGTATTTAAACTAAACACGCAAATGATTTCAACATGATTTATAACTTATTTCAATCTACAGCAATGTGTTCGTACTTGCACACTTTAGTTAATTCCAACAATCACCAGCTTTGCACGTGTAGCATATATATATATATATATATATATATATATATATATATATATATATATATATATACACTATATATACACTATATATATATATATATATATATATATATATATATATATATATATATATACACTATATTTTACGCAATAGTATTGTAATTTAGTTGCACCTACTTGGCGCTGCTCGGGAGTCTTTTTACTTTAATTTTTATCTAACCCTTTTTTTAATATGCTTTTTTCTTTATAATTTTAATGTGATTTTGAAAGTTAAATTTAATTATTACGATATCGTTTCATTGATCTTAATTAAACCAAATTGTTATAAAACTATTCTTCATTGTTATTTAGGTAATGTTTTAATGTTTATGAAATAATTGGATGTAAATAACTTCCAAACCTTTTTCTCTTTGGACACATGAAGATTTGCTATTTTAAAGCCAGAGATTACTTCGACAATTTAAATGATTACAAATTCTTTTAAAAATTAGAATTTCGTAAATCATAATTTTAATTACTGTGCAAGATTAAACACTTTTGTAAAATTAAGGGTAGTTGCAGCATTGTGAGCAAAAGAGCTGACCAACATTAACAGATGAAGTTTTAACTACACCAAAACAGATGAAGTTTTAACTACACCAAAACAGATGAAGTTTTAGCTACACCAAAACAGATGAAGTTTTAACTACACCAAAACAGATGAAGTTTTAACTACACCAAAACAGATGAAGTTTTAGCTACACCAAAACAGATGAAGTTTTAGCTACACCAAAACAGATGAAGTTTTAACTACACCAAACAGATGAAGTTTTAACTACACCAAAACAGATGAAGTTTTAACTACACCAAAACAGATGAAGTTTTAGCTACACCAAAACAGATGAAGTTTTAATTACACCAAAACAGATGAAGTTTTAACTACACCAAAACAGATGAAGTTTTAACTACACCAAAACAGATGAAGTTTTAACTACATCAAAACAGATGAAGTTTTAACTACATCAAAATAGATGAAGTTTTAACTACATCAAAATAGAGCTGGAATTTGTTTTACCATCAGACGCTATTGCATTTATTTTCGTTTCCATAGACAATTAATTAAAGCAAAGAAAAATGTGTAAGTCGCGTAGAGACGATAAACACACGTAAAGACAGACGAGAAGCGTATTAATACAGATACATTACGTCCAATGATATTTGCTTGTAGTGAAATTTTCGCCAATATGAATGAACTGATGTGTTCATCGTGCATCTGTTACTTTCTTATCTGTTTATATACGCGCTGATAAATGATATTGACAAACAGTATCAAATTGTTTAAACTTTATAAAGTGCAATCTTATACCAAACATCTGCTGACGATATTTGACATTTTCAAGTATTTGATTAGCATTGCTCTATTCCTACAGACGTTACTAACGAGATAGACAAAGAGATAGCAACAAGCAAACATACATTAGGTAAGTAGATTGTTCAGATTAACTTCATGAAAACGGAAGTTAAAGTACACAAACGGTCGGGAAAAAAATCGAGCCTGTTGTAATCCGCAACTGATTGGCTGTTGTAGTGAATATCAAGTTATACAATCATATAGCAATATCACTGCTTACATAAGATTTTATACTTAAGCATAATTTGTGAAGTCTTAATCTCAAGGTATTATTATTTCCTCATCACTAGCCATATGTCTGCAAGAGTCCGTTGCATAATGTAAAATAAATTAAAGTACTAGGTCAATTTCAGTTCTAAGTGATAAAGTACTAGGTCAATTTCAGTTCTAAGTGATAAAGTACTAGGTCAATTTCAGTTCTAAGTGAAACTCCTTAAGGTTGTAGGCTCTATCCTCAATATGGGCGATACTAAAAATACAATGGCGAATTACTTAGGACCGAGAATTAAATAAAAGGTTCCGTTTGAAATTCGGTGCAAATTTCAGAGTTCGACAAAATAGGAAAGTCGGAGATTACATCAAGCGAAACGTCGTAAAAATAACACATGAAAACAGAAATCCGCATAATACAAAGACGAATTGTAATTTAAAAACAATTTACAAACCACACATATCAGACCCATACATTCGAAATAATCCAAATACGCTAGGGTCTGCCAAACGATTGTGAAAAATGGACCGCATGTTTCCGTGACGTCAGATTTATGTTAACTATACGAACTATGGAAAAGCAGAAGCGACTTAATGATTTTTTAAAACCTTTGTTTATCTTCTTCAAACTGCAATTAATAATTCATTTTTATTGTAATTTTGTTAGGTTTTAAGATTTACACAGTTTAACGATTAATAATATTATAAACATTTGTATATTAAATATGAAATACGGTTTTACTGAATGTTCATTTGGTTACCTACGGGGTTCCATATTTTGTTTTGTAAAAAGAGACAAACAAAATATGAGGGGGGTACAAAATACTTAATATTTGTGCAATAATATTTTCAAAAATAGCTGACAAGAGTCATGTTTATATTAAAACTTAATATTGAAAAAAATTAAACACAATTAATTAAAAATCTATGTTGTAACGGAACATTTTGAAATAATGGAATTTTAATCGTTTTAATCTTTTAAAAATTAATTAATGTTTATGAAGTTTCTTTTTCTTGGCAATTCAACTAATTATAGTATATATTAATTCGAAAAAACGCTATTAAAAACATAATAATATTAAGTTTATATCAATTTTTTAATTGCAACTTCAAGGTAAATTTTTGTTCAATATGTGTATTTAAATTTTTTAAGAATAAATATTTTTTATTTATTTGAACTCATAATAAATAGAAATTTTGATAGATATATTTTGTTCGAATTTCGAAAAAAATAAATAGGAGGTGGGGAAACGCACTAAAAATATTTCCCCTCGTATATTTTAAGAAAACTGCATTTTATATGTAATTTCATTCTAAAATGGATAAGTATCGAAAATTTCACGAAACTCTGACCATTAGTTGATTTTTGCTAGATTTATTAAATCCGGGTATGTTTTCACGTTTTAAATGTCTACTACATGGGAACGTTATTTTAAAGCGCCAATTATGTAAACACGATTTTCGTCTCGCAATTTCATTATTTTCGTTTGATGAAAAAATTTTTTTTAAATTATTACTGGTTTATTTTGCCCTTCTTTTAAATGGTACAAAAGTTATACTGATAATATTAATTCATAATAAAGTTGCATTGTGGATGGGGGTAATTTTGTAATGACTTTTGGCAGTCCCTAAAATACGCTAATAAAATATTTAAAATCAATTCATATTAATTAAATGACTGATAATTTCATAAACATAAATTGATTTTTAATATAAGAATTTTATTAGCAAATTATTTATTTCACTTCATAATAAGTGAAGTTGTTTAAAGCTCGAAGCTGATTATTTCTTCTTCGGTGCTCATATCAGAACGACCCCCAAAAAAGAGAAAAATAAAATGCACATAAATATTATATTAAATATTATATTTTCTCGTGGATTAACTATATTGAATTAATGCAGATTTATTATAGAGCCAATTCTCTATTGATTATTATTCAATATATAGTAATGATTTCAGAAGTTATAAAAACAATATGACTTAGGTTACAACTCGCTAAAATCGAAGCCAGAACGTTTAGCGCTCTAGCTTTAGTCATTATTTATCTCTCCAGGGTTGTTACCGTCTGAGTTACTGACAGAGGGATTCGAAATCTTAAAAATTAAGCGACTTTGAGCTACGAATGTTTAATTTGGCGCATGTGCAAAAGTAACGGCAGGAATAATGTTTTATAATTTTCACCGCTTCTTAGCAGCAATCTCTGTCGGTTAAAAACAAAACCGAAAATGTGCTACAGGTTTCCTATTAACATCATTTTTTATTTAAGCAAAAATTATTCAAAATAACAGAAAGCTTCTGTTTAATTATACCTTTTTCGATATTTCTTTTGTGTGTGTGCGTATGTATGTGAGAGAAAAAGTTCCGTACATATTACGAACGTTCTCGATATACATTACGAAATGCATCAACTTGAAAAATACTTTAAAAACGATTGCAGGTTCCATCAACACTGAAATATCATAAGCATGACATATTTTCCATTCAACAATAGCCACTATAAAAAATGAACTCAACCCATTCAGCAATCTCTTGGCTTGCATAATATTTGAACTTATAGAACCTGGCCTCTAGAAATGTGATAGAAGTTAAACGTGTGGTTAAAATCTTTCATATATATATATATATATATATATATATATATATATATATATATATATATATATATATATATATATATATATACTAGCAAAAGTGCCCGTCGTTGACTACAGAAAATGGACTCACACTGAAACACTCATCACAATATTCTGTGGATCTATATTAAAAAACCTTGTTAAACTTTGTGACATATTTTCATTCTATGGAGGTCAGACGCGAACGAACACCCCATAATTTTATTATACCATATTTCTTCAAACTGAAACATAATTATCAAAGTGTACTTATGCAGATAGATATGAAAAGTCTTTATTAAAGTTTGTGTCTATTTCCATTCTATGGAGGCCAGGCGCGAATGCAGACCCCACAATTTTATTATACCATTCCTATTTAAGTTAAAACATACTTATCAAAGTATTATTATGTACGTTTATATAAATAAATAAGAATAACGATTACAAGTGTTTTTAATATAGATATATCAAAAACACTTGTAAACGTTATTCTTTTTTTTTTTTTTTTCCATACTTTGTGGACCAAGCACGTACCAGACCCCACAATTTTAATGAATCATCATTATGCCAGATCAAACATACCCATTCCTGTGTCTCAATACATCTTCTATCATTATATGTGATCAGTTTTCTATAATATAACCATATAGGAGCCTATTCGTGACCAGACACACGCACAGACGTTCAGCTTTATATATAAAGGTAAGTTTTTAATGGTTCATTCATGTTCGTATATTCCCTGTTTCGTCACGTTGCCGCAATGTTTGCTTTTCAGATTATTGCAATTGAACCTATCCCAAATGTTACGTGTATTGTTGGTGTGTTTCATGTTTTTATTGATATTTTTATTGTTTCCCAAGTAGTTTGAATGCTTAGAATTCCTTGATTTCGCAGTGAGATTTTGTGCACGTTTGTGGAGTATCATAATCAGTGGACGTGTTTTTTTTTTTTTTTTGTTGATTTGATAAATATGAGTGTGTTAATTTTGTTTGTAGCATTTAATATAAAGTATTTTGAGGGTTTTAAGAGAATTTTTTTTTTATTTGTTTATATTTTTCGTCCTGATACTGAGGACTGTATATTGAGAGCACGTAAGTATACATTAATTATGGGACCATTCTTTATTTTGTTGCTGGACTGCGAGTAAAAATGTCTTTTTTTGTTGGTTTGCGATCGCAATAATTTTTTGTGTTATCCAGCAAATGTACATTTGGTCATTGGATTTTTACGTACGTGAAATTTATGGACGTTCACTAAGGATTAGTTTGTTTTTGCAATGTCTTTCATTTCTATAGCAAGAACAAATTAAGTAGTGGTGGCTGGCTGGACTAATTTGTATCCAAAATGAAGTTTCTAGGAAATACTGAATTCACAAGCATATCAGGAGGGATAATTTTTGCAGTTTTTTTATGTGCAGGAAGAGGGTGTCATCCAATACACAGCATCTGGTATCTTAAATGTTCACCTATCTCATACTAACCAACCTCAACGTTGGTTAACTTCAACGATCTAACGAGAATCATTGTTTCATCATGATTCTGGAATATTAAAAAAATATATCGTCGATTTATCTAAAATATATAAACTTTGACAATAGTCCTTATTAAAGATGCTAAATTCTACGAATAAGAAAGGTAAAAAGCGATGGAATTGATTGTCCATTGTTAGATCAAATGTTTATAGTTGTTATTGTTCTATCGAAAGTATGTCATGTTGATGATATGCTAGTGCTAATGGAAAGAGGTTAGCGTTGAAATCGATTTTTAGAGTGTTTTCGAGTAAGTTGATCATTTTCTTAATGGATATATCAATATAAAGACACAGATTCTATGTCTACGCTGATCAGTTCTGTCATTCCTATCAACACTTACCATCTTTTATAAGTGAAGATGTTTACCTAGTAATTTCTTCCCCTGTCACATATCATACTAATGTAACCATTAAGAAATATCTCAAATTACCCGAATTAAAAAGTTAACGAAGTAAAAACTCTTGCGTGACAGGAGTCGAAATTGTTAGCTTTTCTGAAGAGGGACGAAGGCAACTAACACTACAATTTATGGTTTATTAGCAAAAAAAAATATGGTTTTTACCAGAAAAATTGCATATAATTGTCGGATTAAGAATTAGGTTTTTTTGGCTCATTCGTATTCTTGGCTTTTATCAAATCACTTTCCCGACTGTTATAATATCTTGGCCTTTATAACCCTTATTAAATAATATTTTTGCTTCGATGTTTAACTTACATATGAATAATATTATTTTCGCATCTTTGTCACCAGGAAAACGTTTAGTTTTTCAAAAGTTTCTTGATCACTGTATTAAATAAGTTAAGAAAAACTGCATTGTTTGTGCGTTGACTTCGGAGATGCTTCCTGCTATTTCCAATGGAACGCGTCTGCAAAGTTGACACAAAAGAAATCAGACAATAAACAACTTTTTCACCGATTTTGTTCGTGGGATTTAGACATTAGTCGGCGCTTGTATTAACGTCACTATCATGACAAACTACAACGTTATGGTTTGTAAAGTCAACATCAACAAATACTTGTCATAAACATAAGTGATGTTTTTATTTCAAATTTTTCAATCTGCTCATACAATTCTTCATCGTTCAACTGGCAATGCTTTCATTTCGTTGAACCTTATCCTTGAATGAGTTTTGGCCTTGATAAGTGGAAACATTAAATAATGACACATTGAGTAAAATCAAGTAGCCACTGCTGCAACATTCAATAAAAAATGAACATTAGCCAACATTTTAACAAGTGCCACATTTTTGATCTGCGAGTTGAAGATTTGTTAAATGTGGTCCATTTTTTTTGCAAAATGTGGTCAGTATACATTGTTCTGTAAAACGAGTATGAAACTCAAAGTCAATTATGTTATTCTTTCATCTTTTATTTTATCTGAAATATTTCGATTGGCGAGTATATTCACCTTATACAGCTATCTTAAAAGATAACACTGAAGGTCATGATGGCAAACAGTAAAGTATTGCACTTATAAAATCCTCACAGTCGACATAATCACGTTAACACACCAGTTATGGTTGTATCAGCAAAGTTAAGCGACATTGAGCCTAGTAATTACAAGATGGGTAGCCATTTAAAAATACCAAACGCTGTACTTCTAAGGATGGGCACACCCCAGAATGGATTCATATGCGACTGGGGACACCGACTGAAATAGATATTCCCTATTCGTTTTTTTTTTTTTGTGGTTCTGCAGACATGGTCAGCTATGTAACATACTTCATCTGAGAAATTATTTTTATAATTCTGATCGTCCCTTTAAGTGACATCGTTTTTTTATATCTATAATTCAATGAAAAACTTATAAAATGTTTGTATATTAGTTTTATGCGTGTTTTGTACATGTTTTACTATTTATATGTTTTTACACACACAAAGATTATATATATATATATATATATATATATATATATATATATATATATATATATATATATAAAGGACTGGTTTCTTCTGTAGAAAGCAACCATCTATTAAGTCGCCTAGTGATGACTATGAAGCATTTCCAGAATTGTGGACACCTGTGAGGTTATTCTGTTGCAGTGGTGCTCTTTCATTTCTAATATCAAGTTTCCTCATTTCGTGCAGATTCAGCAATTGTAGCTCCTTTGTGAGTAGCGGCACGCAAGAAACATCAGTCTTGGGTTAGGTTTTACCATTAGATAGAATACAGACCGAACTGTTTCATGGAGATACACACACACACACATACATACATACATACATAAACATACACAAATATATATATATATATATACATATATATATATATATATATATACACACACAACTACATATATACATAAACATATATATATGCAGATATATACATATATATATATACACACACAACTACATATATGCATAAACATATATACATGCATACACATGCATATATACATAAACACACACATATACATACACACACACACACACACACATATATATATATATATATATATATATATATATATATATATATATATAAATGCATATACGCATATATATAAGATTATGCCAGGATAACACGAGGTTACCTTGCTGATAGTCGATTTAGGAATATTGACTATTAACATTAAAAGTTAAAGTTAGATAAAATAATACACCAAAAGAGAAGACCTTGAATGTTAAAATACTTGAACAAAATATGTTTCGAAAAGACCAGATTGAATACGTGGTTCAAAGTCACATGTTAAAAGATGCGAGTTGAATCACATCGTAACAAGCGAATAGCAGAGATGTATACAGTGATCAGTTGAACAATAAGCTAGAAAGACGGAGAAACTTGAGGAAATGCAGAATTAAACATTCGTGTAATGTTCCAACGGAAAGCATTTGGAATAAAAACAGTCGTAAAATATAACCGCAGACTCTTGGTCGTTGCTTTGGAAGGAATCCTTTTTACAGCTGTTTGGAGATTGTCAACGAAGGCCCGGATGGAGGTAATGTTCTCCTGTTCGGCAAGACGTAATTCCCCAGAAAGATGTTCCTTAGTTATGTGATAGTAACTGTTTGTTTATAAAATGTTATATATCATATTGAAACTATCTGTATGTGTTGTGTATATGTGTAAACAGTTATACACATATCTACAAAGCACATGATGAAACACTCTACGACACAAAGAAACTCATTATATACTCAAAATGCATTATATACTCAACCACTTTATATAGACATGCTTACACACTCACTATGCAATATACACATTCTAGTAACTATGTAATATATACATATGTTACCACGCATACACATACACACATATATATATATGTGTATATATATATATATATATATATGGAGAGAGAGAGAGAGAGAGAGAGAGAGAGAGAGATACATGTATACATATACAAGGGCCAGACAATATTTTTCGGACACTTTAGTATTCGATTTTGCGAGTAACAGAGTGGCGAAATTCCTTCAATAGAATAGCATGAATATATAAAGACTGAATTAATGTAATATATATATATATATATGTATGTATGTATATATATATGTATATACATACATATATATATATATGTATATACATACATATATATATATGTATATATTTTAATTCTGCCTTTCAATCTTTTTCAATTATCCGATTTTAATCATCCCAAATTACACTCCCTTCTTTTTGACAGATGTATGCTATTTCTTTTGATGAGTTTTTGACAGAACAGATAAACTGATTGATATAATAATTCAGTTTGCGCTACGAAACAGATACTGTCAAATATTGTAAATGTCAAATGAATAAAAGGAATAAATTATGAGGTGGGCAAGTGAAGTATTTCCGACTATATTTTTTTGTTGTTTATTCTCTGTGTAGCTCTGTAGTATAATATTATTATTATTATTATTATTATAATAAGAAAATACATTTTTAATGATATATATATACGTACTGGTATATATATATATATAGGTATATATATAGGTATATATATATAATGGTATATATATGTATAGGTATAAATATATATATAGGTACATATATATATAGGTATATATATATAGGTATATATATATATATAGGTATATATATATAGGTATATATATATGTATATAGGAATATATATAGGTATATATATATATGTATATAGGTATATATATAGGTATATATATATATATAGGTATATATATGGGTATATATATATATATATAGGTATATATATAAGTATATATATATATATATAGGTATATATATAGGTATATATATATAGGTATATATATATATATATATATATAGGTATATATATAGGTATAGGTATATATATATATATATAGGTATATATATAGGTATATATATATATAGGTATATATATATAGGTATATATATATATATATATAGGTATATATATATATATATATTATAGGTATATATATATAGGTATATATATATATATATAGGTATATATATATATATATAGTATATATATATATAGGTATATATATATAAGTATATATATATATGTATATATACATATATATATATATAAACAAATGTATATATATATACATATATATATAGGTATATATATATATATATATATATAAAGGTATATATATATATATGTATATATATATAAAAATAAAGGTATATATATATATATAGGTATATATATATATAAAATAAAGGTATATATATATATAGGTATATATATATAGGTATATATATATATATATATAGGTATATATATATATATAGGTATATATATATATATGTATATATATATAGGTATATATATATATATAGGTGTATTATATATATATATATATATAGGTATATATATATATATATATATAGGTATATATATAAGTATATATATATAAGTATATATACATATATATATATAGGTATATATATATATAAACAAAGGTATAATATATATTACATATATATATAGGTATATATATATATATAGGTATATATATATATATATAAAGGTATATATATATATATATATATATATATATATAGGTATATATATATATATATAAATAAAGTATATATATATATATATATATAGGTATACATATATATATATATATGGGTATATATAGATATAGATATATATAGGTATATATACAGATATATATATATATATAGGTATATATATATATGTAGGTATATATATAGATATAGATATATATATATATAGGTATATATATATACAGGTATATATATAGGTATATATATACAGGTATATATATATAGATATATATATATAGGTATATATATAGGTATATATATATAGATATAGATTATATATAATATATAGGTATATATATATAGGTATATATATAGGTATATATATAGGTACATATATATAGGTATATATATACATATATATGGTATACATATATATAGGTATATATATATAGGTATATATATATAGGTATATATAATACATAGGTATATATATATATAGGTATACATATATATAGGTATACATATATAGGTATATATATATATATAGAGGTATATATATATATATAGGTATATATAATATATATAGGTATATATATATATATAGGATTATATATATAGGTATATATAGGTATATATATATAGGTATATATATATATATAGTATATATATATAGGTAATATATATATATATAGGTATATATATATAGGTATATATATATATAGGTATATATATATATAGGTATATATATATATATATATAGGTATATATATATATATAGGTATATATATTGGTAAATATATATATATATAGGTAAATATATATATATATATAGGTATATATATATATATATATATATATATATAGGTATATATATATATATGTATTATACATATATAGGTATATATATATATAGGTGTATACATATATATATATAGGTATATATATATATAGGTATATATATATAGGTATATATATATATAGGTATATATATATAGGTATATATATATAGTTATATATATATAGGCATATATATATATAGGTATATATATATATAGGTATATATATATATTATATAGGTATATATATATATATAGGTATATATATATATAGGTATATATATATATATATAGGTATATATATATAGGTATATAATATAGGTATATATATAGGTATATATATATATATCTTATATATATATATTGTATAAATATATATATAGGTACATATATATATAGGTATATATATATATATAGGTATATATATAGGTATATGTATATAGGTATATATATATATAGGTATATATATATGTATATATATATAGGTATATATATAGGTATATATATAGGTATATATATATATAGGTATATATATAGGTATATATATAGGTATATATATATATATATAGGTATATATATAGGTATATATATATATATAGGTATATATATAGGTATATATATATAGGTATATATATATATATAGGTATATATATATAGGTATATATATATAGGTATATATATATATAGGTATATATATATATATATATAGGTATATATATATATATAGGTATATATATAGGTATATATATATATAGGTATATATATATAGGTATATATATATAGGTATATATATATATAGGTATATATATATATGGGTACATATATATAGGTATATATATAGGTATATATATATATATGGGTACATATATATAGGTATATAAATATATAGATATATATATATAGATATATATATATATAGATATATATATATAGGTATATATATATAGGTATATATATATACGTATATATATATAGGTATATATATAGGTATATATATATAGGTATATACATATAGGTATATATACAGGTATATATATAGGTATATATATATAGGTATATATATATAGGAATATATATATATAGGTATATATATAGGAATATATATACAGGTATATATATATATGTATATACGTATATATATATAGGTATATATATATAGGTATATATATATATGTATGTATATATATATAGGTATATATATATAGGTATATATATAGGTATATATATATATATAGGTATATATATATAGGTATATATATATATATATATAGGTATATATATAGGTATATATATAGGTATATTTATATAGGTATATTTATATATATATATATATAGGTATATTTATATATATATAGGTATATTTTATATATATATATATAGGTATATTTATATATATATAGTATATTTATATAGCTTTT